>NW_028147446.1:1542635-1579804 GCF_008360975.1 Lichenostomus cassidix
AAAAACCCCAGGAATTCCCTCAGAATTCCTTTCCTATCCAAAAAACACCTGGGAATTCCCTCAGTGTTCCCTTCTTATCCTAAAAAACCGGGAATTCCCTCAGTGTTCCCTTCCTATCCCAAAAAAAAAAACCTGGGAATTCCCTCAGGCTCTCCATTCCCATTCCAAACTAACAAGGAATTCCCTCAGTATTCCATTCCTATCCCCAAAAAATGGGAATTCCCTTCCTATCCCAAAAAACCCGGCAATCCCCTCAGCCTTCCCTTCCTATCCCAAAACCTTGGGAATTCCCTCAGGCTTCCAACTGCCATTCCAAAACATTCAGGAATTCCCTCAGCATTCCCTTCCCATCCCAAAATAACCAGGAATTCCCTCAGGTTAGAAATTCCCACCTCAAAACCTTGGGAATTCCCATCCCAAAACGTTTAGGAATTCCCTCAGTATTTCCCTCCTATCCCCAAAAAAACCCAGGAATTCCCTCGGCATTCCCTTCCTGTCCAAAACATTTAGGAATTCCCTCAGTATTTCTTTCCCATCCCAAGAAAAACGGGGAATTCCCTCAGGCTCTCCAGTCCCATCCCAAAACATTCAGGAGTTCCCTCAGTGTTTCCTTTCCCACCCCAAAATAACTGGGAATTCCCTCAGGCTCTCCATTCCCATCCCAAAATAACCAGGAATCCCCTCAGCTTTCCCCTTCCTATCCCAAAATCCCAGCAATTCCCTCAGTATTCCCTTCCCATCCCAAAAAACCCCAGGAATTCCCTCAGGATCTCCATTCCCATCCCAAAAAACGTGGCAATTCCCTCAGTATTCCATTCCCATCCCAAAATAACCGTGAATTCCCTCAGTATTCCCTTCCCATCCCAAAAACCAGGAATTCCCTCAGGCTCTCCATTCCTATCCCAAAATCCCGGCACTTCCCTAAGCCTTGCCTTAAAAACACCGGGAATTCCCTCAGTATTCCCTTCCTATCCCAAAACCCCAGCAATTCCCTCAGGATCTCCATTCCCATCCCAAAACAACCGGGAATTCCCTCAGCTTTCCCTCCCCCCCTCCAAAAAAACCGGGAATTCCGTCAGTATTCCCTTCCTATCCCAAAATCCCGGCAATCCCCTCAGTGTTCCCTTCCCATCCCAAAAAATCCGGCAATTCCCTCAGGCTCTCCATTCCCATCCCAAAATATCTGGGAATTCCCTCCCCATCCCAAAGCCCGGCAATCCCCTCAGTGTTCCCTCCCCATCCCAAAAAACCATTTAGGAATCCCCTCAGCATTCCCTTCCCATCCCCAAAAAACCATTTAAGAATCCCCTCAGCCTCCCTGCCCACCTCACAACCCCGCTGCAATCGCCCGGCTCTCCCCCAGCCCGAATCCCTGAGGCAAACCCGAACCCTTCCCGCATCGCCCCCGCCGAGCTTCCCACCCTCACCGTCCCCAAACCCGCGGAAATCCCGGGGAAGGTCAGCACCGCGCAGCCGGCAGCCCTGAGGGACACCGAGGCTCAAACCCTGCCAGCGGTGAGTTATCCGGTCACCCTCAGCGACTTCTCCCCTCACGGCCGAGGCTCGGCGGGGCGGCAGCGGCCTGGGCCTGCCGGGGGCGGGCTGGGCCCGAGCGGGGCCGGCCTCCCTCCAACCCACCGCCGCCGCTCCGCCCGCCCCTCCCGGCCCCGCGGACAGCCCCGGTGACCCGCCGGGCTCACTCACCGCGGGCCGGGCCGGGCCGGGCCGGCGCTGCCGCCGCGCAGAGCCTCCGCCGCTTCCTCCCGCTCCGCGACAAAATGGCGGCGGCAGGAAGTGCCCCCGCGCGCCGGCCCCGCCCCGCGCTACGCCAATTGCGTACTGCCGCCCCGCCCCGCCCCGCCCCGCGCTACGCTAACGGCGTAAGGCGGCGCTGCGCTCAGCGCTACGCTAGCGGCGTAAGGCGGCACGGAGTTACGCAAACGGCGTAGCGCGGCGCCGCACGGAGGTTACGCAAACAGCGTAGCGCGGCGGGGCGGGCGGGGCCGCGCTACGCTACCGGCGTAACCCCGGGCCGGAGGGCGCTCCGCCGCCTGCCCGCGCTACCGGAGCCTCCCGCGCTGCCGGACAGGAGGGGACAGGCGGCACAGCGGCGCGCCCCGCGAGGCGGAGAGCTGCCCGTCAGCGCCGCTCCGCCCGCCGCTCCGCTCCCCGCCCCGCCGGTGCTGGCGCAGCGGCCGCGCCGCGCCGTACGCAGTTGGCGTAGCCCTCCCGACGCAGCGGCCGCATTACGCAATGCGGGTTACGCCGGCGGGGCGACGTAAGCGGCGCTGTGAATCGCGGAGCCCCGCGGAGCCCCCGGCCGGGCCGCTCCCCGCTCGCTCCCCTCACGCTCGGCCCGCGCTGCCCTCAGCCCCGCCGCTAGCCCGGCTCGGCTCGGCTCCGCTCGGCTCGGTTCGGCTCTTACCTGAGCGGCTCGGGCCGGGCCGGGCTCGCCGCCCTCCCTCCTCCCTCCCTCCCGGCGGGCCGGGGCGGCGGCGGGGCGGAGAGGAGAGGAGGAGGAGGAGGAGGAGGAGGAGGAGGGAGGGGAGGGGGAGCGGCAGCGGCTCGGGGCAGCGGCGCCGCACTGACCTCACCGCGCTGCGCCTGACGTCACGGCGCTGCGGCCCGAGCCACGCCCACCGCCGGGTGACGTCATCGGGGAGAGCGGGAGGGGGGAGGGGAGAGGGTTGGGGACAGTTGGGGACACCGGGAGGGACACCGGGAGGGTTTTGGGGACATTTGGGGACCTTTGGGGACAGTTGGGGGCTTTTGGGGACAGTTGGGGACATCGGGAGGGGCACCGGGAGGGTTTTGGGGACATTTGGGGGGATTTGGGGACATCTGGGGACATTTGGGGACACCGGGAGGGACACCGGAAGGGTTTGGGGACACCGGGGGACATTTGGGGACACCGGGAGGGACACCGGAGGTGACACCGGGGGGGGGTTTGGGGACATCGGAAAGGGTTTGGGGACATCTAGGGACCTTTGGGGACATTTGGGGGATTTGGGGATAGTTGGGGACACCGGAGGGGTTTGGGGACATTTTGGGGTTTGGGGATATTGGGAGGGTTTGGGGACATTGGGGACATTTTTGGGGTTTGGGGACATCGGGAGGGACACCGGAGGTGACACTAGGAGGGCTTTGGGGACATTAGGGACACCGGGAGGGGACAGCGAAGGGTCCCAGGGGGGTCCTGGGGTGACATCGGGAGGGTTTGGGGACATTTGGGGACACTGGAGGGGTTTGGGGCCATCGGGGCTTTGGGGACATTTGGGGACATCGAGGGGATTTGGGGACATTTTTGGGGTTTGGGGACATTTTTGGGCTCCCAGGGGACATTCTCGGAGTCCTTGGGGACACTTTTGAGGCTCCTGGGGACATTTTTGGGGTCCTGGGGGCACTTTGGGGACATTTGGGGACATTTTTTGGGCTCCCAGGAGGTCTTTAGAGCCACTTGGGGACACTTTGGGGTGTCCTGGGGACATCTGGGGACATTTTTTGAGGTCACAGGGGACATTTGGGGACATTTTTGGGCTCCTGGAGGGTCTTGGGGACATTTTTGGGGACAATTTGGGGATTTTTTGGGGACATTTTTGGCCATTTGGTGTCCCAGGGGGTCTTGGGGACATTTTTGGGGATCTTGGGGACAATTTTGGGGATTTTTGGGTCATTTTTGGGCTATTTGGGGACATTTTTGGGGTAATTTTTGGGTTCCAAGGGGATTTTTGGGTCATTTGGGGACAATTTTGGGGAAATTTGGGGACATTTGGGGACAATTTGGGATCGATGACGTCACCAGCTCTCCCCTCCCAAAATTCCAGGGAAATTTGGGATCATTTTGGGCAGAAAAATCCTAAAAATTCCCATTTTTTTCCATTCTGGGAGGAATTTTTGGGGTGAAAAAAGAGGATTTTGGGCAGAAAAATAAAAGAGAAAAATCAGGATTTCTTGGATTTTCAGCTTTTGGAAAATCCTCCAAAATTTAAAATTTTTAGGGAATTTTTAGGAATTTTTAAGGGAAAGATTTAAAAAAGATAAAAAATTTTGCTCGAAAAAAGAATTTTTTTAGGGAAAAAAAATCCATTGAATTCGGTAAAAAATTCCCTTTTTGGGATGAAATTATTCCTTAAAAATTTTCAATTCCAACCCCAAATTTTTATGGGAAAAAAAGGGAAAAAATTAGGAAAAATTCCATTTTTTGGGGTGGAAAAAACCAAAAAATTTTCCCTAAAATTGAGGATTTTTGGGAAAAAAAAATTAGCAAATCCATGAAATCACCAAAATCTGATTGGATTTTATTGGATTTTCCCAAACTTTCCCAGTTTTTTCCAAACTTTTTTCCCAAATTTTTTTTTTCCATCTTTTCGGAGATTTTTTTTTTTTTTCCTTCCTGAAATTTCCTCCAAATCCAGAAAATTCCTCATTTTTTTGGGATTGGAAAAAAAAAATCCTGAAATTCCAACTCCTCGATTTCTTCATCCTGAAAAAAAAAATTTAAAAAAAATCACAAATTAGAAAAAAAATCAAATTAAAAAAATTCCTTAATGAGATTAATTAATTTAAATCAAATCCTTAATCAATTTTTATTTCTTTAATCCCAAAATTACCACTTTGGGATGAAAAAAATTCCATAAAAATCTGAATTTTATGGATCAAAACTTTACCTTTCCTGGGAATTTTCACATCTCTTCCTCCTTTTCCTCCTTTTTTTCTGGAATTTCCTCCTTTTTTTCCTCTTTTTCCTCCTTTTTTTCCTCCTCTTTCCCCTCAGTTCCATTTTGGGAGGAAATCCCTGAATTTTGGGAATTTCCCATCGGATTTTCCGCATTTTTTTCCAGATTTTCTGCATTTCTTCCCAGATTTTCAGTGTTTTTTTCCATTTTTTCCACCTTTTTTCCCACATTTTCTGCATCCATTTCAGGATTTTCCGCATTTCCTTCGCGATTTTCCTCAGGAATTTTGGGATTTTCTGCGTTTTTCTCAGGAATTTCAGGATTTTCCTCGTTTTTTCCGGGAATTTCCTCATTTTTTTCAGGATTTTCCTCATTTTTTTGGGGATTTTCCTCATTTTTTTCGGGATTTTCCTCATTTTTTTGGGGATTTTCCTCATTTTTTGGGGGATTTTCCTCATTTTTTGGGGGATTTTCTGCCTCCTCCTCGTCGTCCTGCAGGAATGGAGGCATCAGAAGAGGTTTTTTTGGCTCCAAATCTCCCAAGGATTTCAGGAATTCCTCGTTTTGGGAGAAATTTTGGGAATTTTCCGGTTTTTCCGTCGATTCCGAGATTTCCTGGGATTTTTCTTCTCCTTTTTCTTGGGATTCTTCACCTTCCTGCTCTGGAGTTTCGTCTGTGAAAGGATCTTCTCCCTAGGGGAAAAGGGAAAATTGGGGATTTGGGGGAAAATTGGGGAGTTTGGGGGAAAATTGGGAATTTTGGGAATTTTTGGGGAGAAAATTGGGAATTTTTGGGGAGAAAATTGGGGATTTTGGGGAGAAAATGGGAATTTTGGGGAGAAAATGGGAATTTTTGGGGTGGAAATGGGAATTTTTGGAATTTTTTTGGAAGATGGGAATTTTTTGGGGTGGAAATATGGGGATTTTGGAGATTTTCAGGGAAAAAGGGGGATTTTGGAAAAAGGAATTTTGGGGGAAAGATCAGGAATTTGGGAATTTCTGGGGGAAAAAGGGAATTTTGGGGGGAAAAAAATCAGAATTTTTTGGGAAAAGGGAATTTTGGGGGGAAAAATGGGGATTTTGGGAGAAGAAATGGGAATTTTGGGATTTTTTGGGGGGAAAGAATGGCAATATTTGGGAAAAAATGGGAATTTTGAAGAATTTTTAGGGGGAAATGGGAATTTTTTTTAAAAAAATGGGCATTTAGGGATTTTTGGGAGGAAGAAATGGGAATTTGAGAATTTTTGGGGTGGAAATGGGAATTTTTTGGGGAAAAAAAGGGAATTCTTTGGGGAAAAATGAGAATTTTTTGGGAGAAAATGGGAATATTTGGGATGGAGGGGAAACCAGGAACTTTTGGAGGAAAAAAAAGGGGAATTTTTGGGGAATTTGGGAATTTCTGGGAGGATATTTTACTCCCAGAATTCCCAAGTTTTTGGGATTTTTTTGGGGATTTTGGTGGAAAAATCAGGAGCTCAGTCCTGGAATCTTCGGGAATTTCTAGGAATTGTCCCAAAACCTCTGGAATTATCCCGAAATCAACAGGAATTGTTCCTAAATCAATGGGAATTGTTCCCAAATCTCTGGGAATCTCCAGGAATTGTCCCAAAATCAATGGGATTTCTCCGAAAAACTCTGGAATTACCCGAAAATCGCTGGGAATCATCCCAAAATCCATGGGAATTGTTCCCAAATCTCCAAAATTCTCCCAAAATCCATGGGAATTGTTCCCAAATCTCCGGGAATTGTCCCAAAATCAATGGGATTTCTCCCAGAATCTCCTTTTTCCTTGGATTCAAATCCCAGGATCCAAATCCCGTTTTTTTCCAGGATCCAAAGTCCTTTTTGGGATCCAAATCCCATTTTTTGGGATCTCAAGTCCTTTTTCCTTCAATTCAATGTCCATTTCCTGGCATCAAACATCCCTTTTCCCCCAGGATTTTAGGATTTCTTCCCAGGATCCAAAGTCCTTTTTTTGGGATCCAAAATCCCATTTTTCCCAGGATCCAAAGTCCTTTCTTCCCAGGACAGAAATCCCATTTTTTCAGGATCCAAATCCCTTCTTTTGGGATCAAAATCCCTTTATTCCTCGGACTGAATGTCCTTTTTCATTGGACTCAAAATCCCTACTTTTTTGGGATCCAAATCCCATTTTTCCAGGATCCAAAGTCCTTTTTTTGGGATCCAAATCCCATTTTTTCTCACACTCAACGTCCATTTTTTGGGATCCAACATCCTTTTCTCCTCACACTCCACAGCTGATTTCCCAGGATCCAAAATCCCATTTTCCCAGGAATTTTTCTGGGATCCAAATCCCTTCCTTTGGGATCCAAATCCCATTTTTCATGGACCTCAGCTCCTTCTTCCCAGGACCCAAAATCCCGAATTTTCCAGGACCCAAATCCCTTTTTTCCTTGGACTCAACATCCTTTTTCCCGGGATCCAAATCCCATTTCTTCCCAGGATCCAACATCCTTTTCCCTGGGATAGAAATCCCATTTTTTCAGGATCCAAATCCCTTTTTTCCCGTTTTTCTGGGATCCAAATCCCATTTTCCTGGACTTTTCCCAAGTCCCTTTTCCCTGGACTCCTGGTCCATTTTTCTGGGATCCAAAGTCCCTTTTTTTGGGATCCAAATCCCATTTTTCCGGGATCCAAAGTATTTTTTTTCCCAGGACCTCAGGTCCTTCTTCCCAGAATCCAAAAAAAGTCCTTTTTTCCATGGACTCAACGTCCGCTTTTCCCAGGATCCAAAGTCCTTTTTCCGGGATCCAAATCCCATTTTTCCATGGACTCACCGTCCTTTCTTCCCGGGATCAAATCCCTTTTTCTTGGGATCCAAATCCCATTTTTCCCCAGGATCCGAAGTCCTTTCTTCCCGGGATAGAAATCCCATTTCTCCCAGGATCCAAATCCTGTTTTTTCCCAGGATCCAAATCCCATTTCTCCAGGATCCAAAGTCCTTTTTCCCAGAACTCACCGTCCTTCCTTCCATTTTCTGGGATCCAATGTCCATCTTCCCAGGATTTTGGGTTTCTTGGGTTCCAAATCCCATTTTCCTGGGATTTTGGGTTTCTTCTTGGGATCTCAGTCCCGTTTTCCCAGGATTTTTGGGATCCAAATCCCATTCTTTGGGATCCAAGCCCCTCTTCCCGGGACTCGCCGTCCCTCCTTTTCCCCAGGGATCAAAGTCCCTTTTTTTGGGATCCAAATCCCATTTTTCCAGGATCCAAATCCATTTTTCCCCCAGGATCCAAACTCCTTTGCCAGGATTTTTTCCGGGATCCAAATCCCATTTTCCCCCAGGACCTCAGGTCCTTCTTCCTGGGATCCAACGGCCTTTTTCCGGGATTCAAATCCCATTTTCCTGGACTTTTGCCAAGTCCCTTTTCCCTGGACTCCTGGTCCATTTTCTGGGATCAAATCCCATTTTTCCCAGGATCCAACGTCCTTTTTCCAGGATCCAAATCCCATTTTTCCGGGATCCAACTCCCTTCTTCTCCCAGGACCTCAGGTCCTTCTTCCCAGCATCCAAAGTCCTTTTTCCCAGGAGCCGAAGTCCTTTTTTTGGGATCAAAATCCCATTTTTTCCCAGGATCCGCAGTCCTTTTTCCAGGATCCAAATCCCTTTTGGGATCCCTTCATCCAGGATCCAAATCCCACTTTTCTGGGATCCAAATCCCATTTTCTCCCAGGATCCAAAGTCCTTTTCTCCGGGAACAAAGTCCCATTTTCCCCAGGATTTCCAGGTTGCTTCCCAGGATAGAAATCCCATTTTTCTGGGAACAAAGTCCCATTTTCCCCAAGATTTCCAGGTTTCTTCCTGGGATCCAAATCCCACTTTTCCGGGATCCAAATCCCATTTTCCCCAGGATCCAAAGTCCATTTTTCCGGGAACAAAGTCCCATTTTCCCCAGCAATTGAAGGTTTCTTCCTGGGATCCAAATCCCATTTTTCCCCTAGGATCCAACATCCTTTTTTTGGGATTCAAATCCCTTCTTTTGGGATCACATCCCATTTTTTCCCCAGGATCCAAAGTCCTTTTTTTTCGGATCAAAATCCCATTTTTCCCAAGATTTACGGTTTTCTTCCTGGGATTTAAATCCCACTTTTCCGGGATCAAAATCCCATTTTCTCCCAGGATCCAAAGTCCTTTTTTCCGGGAACAAAGTCCCATTTTCCCCAGGATTTTAGGGTTTCTTCCTGGGATCCAAATCCCATTTTTCTGGGAAATAAATCCCTTTTCCTCCCAGGATCCAAAGTCCTTTTTTTGGGATCCAAATCCCATTTTTCCCCAGGATCCAAAGTCCTCTCTTCCCGAGATAGAAATCCCATTTTTCTGGGATCAAATCCCATTTTTTTTTGGGATCCAAAGTCCCTTTTCCTTGGGATCCAAATCCCATTTCTCCCAAGATTTAGGGTTTCTTCCTGGGATCCAAAATCCCATTTTTCCGGGATGGAAATCCCATTTTTCCCAGGATCCAAAGTCCTTTTTTTGGGATCAAAGTCCCTTTTTTTGGGATCAAAATCCCTTTTTTCTGGGATCAAAATCCCATTTTTTTGGGATCAAATCCCATTTTTTTGGGATCAAATCCCATTTTTTTGGGATCAAATCCCATTTTTTGGGATCAAAATCCCTTTTTTCCCAAGATTTAGGGAAAAAAATTCCCAAAAACCTCAACATTGGGCGAGAAAAACGACGAAAAACCAGAAAAAACCTCCAAATTGTTTTGGGATTTTTTTGGGATTTTTTTGGGATTTTTTTGGGATTTGGCTCTGGATGAAGTTGAGATTCCAACGAGGAGGAAAAATTGGGAAAAAAATTCCCCAAAACCCCCAGGAATGGCGAAGGAAGGAAAAACCTCTGAGATGGGAGAGAAAAACAACCAAAAAATGGGAAAAATCCGAATTTTCCTGGAATTTTTCCTGGATTTTTCCTGGAATTTTCCGGGATTTGGCTCTGGGTGATGCTGAGATTCCAAAGAGATCAAAAATTGGGAAAAATTCCCCAAAAATTCCAACATCAAGGAAGAAAAATAGCAGAAAAACAGCAAAAAACCACAAAAAAATCTGAATTTTCCAGAAATTTTCCCCCATTTTTTCTGGGATTTTTCCAGGATTTTTCCTGGATTTTTTCCAGGATGGGGAAAGAGAATATTGAGATACCAAAGAAACAGAAAATGGGGAAAAATTAGAGAAAAACAGTGAAAAAACAGCAAAAAAACAGTGAAAATCCGCAAAAAACTCGGAAATTTTTCTGGAATTTCCCCAGAATTTTTCAGAATTTTTTCAGGAATTTTTCCAGAATTTTCTTGTGATTTTTCCAGGATATTTCCAGGATGGTGAAGACGATCCTATGATACCAAAAGGAACAAAAATTGGGAAAAAAAAATTCCCAAAAACCCCCAAAATCCAACGAAAAATCAGCAAAAAACCTCAAAAAACTCCAAATTTTCCCGGAATTTTTTCCAGAATTTTTTCCAGGATTTTTCTGGGAATGTGGAAAGGGAAGGTGAGATACCAGAAAGGAGAAAAATTGGGAAAAAATTCCCAAAAAACCCTTGAGATGAAGCAACAAAAACAGTGAAAAAAGGACAAAAAACCCTAAAAAACTCCAAATTTCCCGAAATTTTCCTGGAATTTTCCCAGAATATTCCTGGGATATTTCAGGAAATGGGAAGGAAAACAATGAGATTCCAAGGAGAGAAAAAATCGAGAAAAATTCCCAAAAACCCCAAAGTTTGACCAAGAAAAACATCCAAAAAAAGGAGAAAAAAGGAGTAAAAAAGCAGAAAAAAGTGGGAATTTCCCCAGAATTTTTCTGGAATTTTTTCCTGGAATTTTCCCGGAATATTTCAGGAAATGGGAAGGAAAACGATGAGATTCCAACAAGAGAAAAAATCGGGAAAAATTCCAAAAAACCCCAAAAATCCAACGAGAAAATCACCAAAAAAACAGCAAAAAACAGTAAAAAAGCAGAAAAAACTGGGATTTTTCCTGGAATTTTTCCCGGATTTTTCCCAAGAAGGGGAAGGAAAATAACGAAATCCCAACTAGAGAAAAAAAAAATCGGGAAAAATTCCAAAAACCCCAAAATTTGACCAAGAAAAACATCCAAAAAAAGGAGAAAAAAGGAGTAAAAAAGCAGAAAAAAATGGGAATTTTTCTGGAATTTTTCCCGGAATTTTTCCAGGATATTTCAGGAAAAGAGAAAGGAAAACAATTAATTGATTCCAATGAGACAAAAAATCGGGAAAAATTCCCAAAAAAACCCAAAAGTTGACTGAGAAAAACACCAAAAAAAGGGCAAAAAACCAGTAAAAAAGCAGAAAAAAAAAGGGATTTTTCCCAGATTTTTCCAGAATTCTTCCAGGATATTTCAGGAAATGGGAAGGAAAACAGTGAGATTCTGATGACAGAAAAAAAAATTGGGAAAAATTCCATAAAAACCCAAAAGTTGACCGAGAAAAACACCAAAAAAAGGGAGAAAAAAAGAGTAAAAAAGCAGAAAAAAGTGGGAATTTTCCCAGAATTTTTCTGGATTTTTTCCTGGAATTTTCCCAGGATATTTCAGGGAAAGGGAAAGAAAACAAGGAAATCCCAACTAGAGAAAAAAATCAGGAAAAATTCCCAAAAAACCCAAAATTTGACCAAGAAAAACACCAAAAAAAGGGCAAAAAACCAGTAAAAAAACAGAAAAAAATGGGAATTTTCCTGGAATTTTCCCGGAATTTTTCCAGAATATTTCAGGAAATGGGAAGGAAAACAGTGAGATTCCAACAAGAGAAAAAAATTGGGAAAAATTCCCAAAAAACCCAAAATTTGACTGAGAAAAACACCAAAAAAAGGGCAAAAAACCAGTAAAAAAGCAGAAAAAAGTGGGAATTTTTCTGGAATTTTCCCAGAATTTTCCTGGGATATTTCAGGAAATGGGAAGGAAAACAGTGAGATTCTGATGACAGAAAAAAAATTGGGAAAAATTCCATAAAAACCCAAAAGTTGACCAAGAAAAACACCAAAAAAAGGGAGAAAAAAGAGTAAAAAAGCAGAAAAAAGTGGGAATTTTCCTGGAATTTTCCCAGAATTTTTCCAGAATATTTCAGGAAGTGGGAAGGAAAACAGTGAGATTCCAAGGAGAGAAAAAATGGGTAAAAATTCCCAAAACCCCCAAATTTGACTGAGAAAAACACCAAAAAAAGAGCAAAAAACCAGTAAAAAAGCAGAAAAAATTGGGAATTTTTCCCAAATTTTCCCATAATTTTTGGGGATTTTTTGGGAATGGGAAGTGGGGAATTTGGGATTTTGGGAATTGGGAATTCCAGAGTTACCTGCAGGTATTTTTCCAGCATTTTGACGATGTGTTTGTTGTTCAGAACACTTTTGGCCACGTGGAGACTTGTCTTCTTGAACTGCTCTGCTGCCAGCTGGAATTGGGGAAAATTGGGATAAATCCTGGGAAAAATCTGGGAATTCCTCCCAAAAATATTGGGGAGAATTCCAAGGATTCACCAAAAAAAAATTGGGAAGTTTAGCCTGAAAAAATTGGGATAAATAACAAGAATTTTTAAAAAAATTGGGATAAAACTCAGGAATTCTCCCCACAAAATTGGGATAAATCCCAGGAAAAATTGGGAGAAAATCCGGGAATTCCTCCCAGAAATATTGGGGAGAATTCCAAGGATTCACCAAAAAAAAATTGGGGTGAATTGTGGAATTTTATCCCAAAAAAAATCCAGATAAATGGCAAGAAATTAGAAAAAAAATGGGAATAAATTCCAAAAATTCTCCCCCAAAATTTGGGATAAATTCTGGGAATTCTTCCCAGAAATATTGGGGGAGAATCCTGGGAATTCTCCAAAAAAATTGGGGTGAATTTTGGGATTTTATCCCCGAAAAATTGGGATAAATAGCGAGAATTTAAAAAAAAAATTGGGATAAAACTCAGGAATTCCTCCCAAAAAATTGGGATAAATTCTGGGAATTCTTCCCAGAAATATTGGGGAGAATTCCAAGGATTCACCAAAAAAAAAATTGGGAAGTTTAGCCTGAAAAAATTGGGATAAATCCTGGGAATTGTACCCAGAAAATTCCCCAAAAACTCCCAAAAAATCCCCCAAAATTAAAAAAAAACCCAAAATATCCTGAAAAATTCCCAGAAAATCCCAAAAATCCCCAAAAATTCTCAGAAAATCCCTCAAAGTCCCAAAAAATTACCAGAAAATCCCTCAAAATTAAAAAACCACAAAAACCCCTGAAAATTCCCAAAAAATCCCCAAAATCCCCAGAAATTCCCAATAATTCTCAGAAAATCCCCAAAAAAATCCCGAAATTCCCAAAAATATCCCAAAAATCCCCATAAATTCCCCAAAAATCCCCCAAAATTTAAAAAAAACCCCAAAAACCCCAAAATTCAAATTCCCAAAAAAAAAAAATCCAAAACTAAAAAAAAAATCCCAAAACCCCCAAAAATTCCCATAAATTTCCGGAAAATCCCAAAATTCAAATCCCATTTCAAAAAATCCTAAAATTTCCAAAAAAACCCCCGAATCTAAAAAAATCCTCCAAAATTCCCAATAATTCCTCCAAAAATCCCCCAAAAATCCCAAAAATTCCCCAAAAATCCCCAAATCCCCATAAATTTCCAGAAAATCCCCAAAATTCCCAAAAAATTCCCAAAAAATGCCCAAAAACCCCCAAAAATCCCCAATAATTCCCCCAAAATCCCTCAAAAATCCCACAAAATCCCTCCAAAAATTCCCCAGAAAAATTCCCAGAAAATCCTCAAAAAATCCCCAAAATCCCCAAATTCCCAGGAACTCCCCAAAACTCCATGAAAATCCCCCAAAATTCTCAGGAAATCCTCAAAATTCCCAGAAAATCCTCAAAATTCCCAAAAAATCCCACCAAAAAAATCCCAAAAAACCCCAAAAAAATCCTAAAAAACCCCCAAAAAATCCCCAAAAATCCCCCAAACACCCTGAAAAATCCCCAAAAAAATTCCCAAAAAATTCCCAGGAAATCCCCAAATTCCCAAAATTCCCAGAATTCCCAGAATTCCTCACCCTCCTGTTCCTGTCATGCTGAGGAGATCTGAGATGTCTCTGCAGGAGGTGATTCTGGGCTGGGATCAGCATGTCACACGCCTGGCAGTGAGCAGCTTCGATCCGCTGGAAAAAGTGCTCCTGGCCGATCCCTGAAATCCCAAAATTCCCAAAAAAATTCCATGGAAAATCCAATAATTTAGTGATTTCCCATAAAAACATGGAATTGACCCTGAAATCCCCACCCTAAAGGGTTAAATCTGCTTAAAAAGGTGAATTTGACCCAAAAAAAATGAGGATTTTGCTGCAAAAAGTGCTCCTGGCTGATCCCTGAAATCCCAAAATTCCCAAAAAATTCCATGGAAAATCCAATAATTTAGTAATTTCCCATTAAAAAACTGAATTGACAGTGAAATCCTCACCCTAAAGGGTTAAATGTGTCCAAATTTGGCCCCAAAAATGAAGATTTGGTCTTGATTTGTTCCGAGAAATGTTCATGGTTGATCCCTAAAATCTCAAAATTCCCAAAAAATTCCATGAATTTAATAATTTCCCATAAAAACATCGAATTGATAGTGAAATTCCCACCTTAAAGGGTTAAATCTGTCCAAATTTGGCCCCAAAAATGAGGATTTGGCTGGAAAAAGTGCTCCTGCCTGATCCCTGGAGAGCAAAATTCCCAAAAAATTCCATGGAAATTCCATGGATTTCATAATTTCCCATAAAAACATGGAATTGATCGTGAAATTCCCACCCTAAAGGGTTAAATGTGTCCAAATTTGGCCCCAAGAATGAAGATTTGATCTTGATTTGCTCCAAGAAATGTTCATGGATAATCCCTAAAATCCCAAAAATCCATGAAAAGTCCATGGAAATTCCATTAATTTAGTGATTTCCCATAAAACCAGGGAATTGACCCAAAAATCCCAACCCTAAAGGGTTAAATCTGCTTCAAAAATGTCAAATTTGACCCAAAAATGAGGATTTGGTTTCAATCCGCTGGAAAAAGTGCTCCTGGCTGATCCCTGAAATCCCAAAATTCCCAAAAAAGTCCATGGAAAATCCAGTAATTTAGTAATTTCCCATTAAAAAACTGAATTGACCCTGAAATCCTCACCCCAAAGGGTTAAATGTGTCCAAATTTGGCCCCAAAAATGAAGATTTTGTCTCAATTTGTTCCAAGAAATGTTCATGGTTGATCCCTAAAATCCCAAAATTCCCAAAAAATTCCATGAATTTAATAATTTCCCATGAAAACATGGAATTGATAGTGAAATTCCCACCCTAAAGGGTTAAATGTGTCCAAATTTGGCCCCAAAAATGAGGATTTGGCTGGAAAAAGTGCTCCTGGCTAATTCCTAAAATCCCAGAATTCCCAAAAAATTCCATGGGAAATCCGTGGATTTCATGGATTTGAAGAATACACTGAATTGACCCCAAATTTCCCACTCTGAAAGGTTAGAATCTGATAAATTTTCCTATTTTTTCCCTAAAAAAATCCCATTTTTCTCTCCTTTTCTTTCTGCTTTCTCTGATCTTAAAATCATCCAAAATCACCCAAAATGACCCCAAAATCACCCAAAAATCACCCCAAAGTCATCCAAAAATCCCCCCAAAATCCACCCAAAATGACCCAAAATTCACCCCAAAATCCACCCAAAAATCACCCTAAAAATCATCCCAAAAATTCCACCCAAAATTCACTTTTTTCCCCCAAAAAATGGCTTTTTTTTTCACCCAAAAAATCCGATTTTTCCACCCAAAAATTGCGATTTTTCCACCCAAAAAATCCAATTTTCCCCCTAAAAAAAAATCCCATTTTTCTCCCCTTTTCTTTCTGCTTTCTCTGATCTCAAAATCACCCAAAAATCCCCCAAAATGACCCAAAAATCCCCAAAATCCAAAATTCACTTTTTCCCCAAAAATCCCCCTAAAATCACCTTTTCCCCCAGAAAATCACATTTTTTCATCAAAAAAATCCCATTTTTCTCTCCTTTTCTTTCTGCTTTCTCTGATCTCCAAATTATCCCAAAATTCCCAAAATTCAAAATTCCCGGAATTCTGACCTTTGAAGGGATCAGGTCTCTGTTTGTTTCCTTCCTTCTCTGTCATCTCCTGACGACGTTTCTCGATTTTCCTGTTCCTGTTCACAATGTATTCCTGGAAAAAATGAGAAAGTCCATGGAAAATTCCAGGAATTCTTGGGGAAAATGAGGAGTTTGGGGTTTCGGTAAAAATTCTGAATTTCCAGCTTGAAAATCCTGAAAAAAATGTGAATTTTCAGCTTGAAATTGCTGAAAAAATCCGAATTTCCACCCTGAAAATCCTGAAAAATCTTGAATTTAGACTCTGAAATTCCTAAAAAATTCTGAATTTCCATCCCTGAAAATCCAGGCAGAAAAACCAGAAATGTATTCCTGGAAAAAATGGGAAAATCCATGGAATTGCCAGCAGGAAATTCCCGGAAAATTCCCAGAAAATTCCTGGAATTCTCGGGGAAAATGAGGAGTTTGGGGTTTTGGGGAAAAATAAAGAAACACCCTGAAAAAAAACCCCAAAAAATCCTGAAAAAAAATCTAAGAAAAATTCCTGAAAAATTAAAAAAAAAAAAAAATCCTGAAAAAATAATGGAAGAAATTCCTAAAAAATCAGAAAAAAAAGTCCTGAAAAAAATTATGGAAAAAATTCCCGAAAAATCAGAAAAAATTGGAAAAAAATTCGAAAAAAAATTGAAAAAATTCAAAAAGAATCCACAAAAAATCCTAAAAAATTGTTAAAAATCCCCCCAAAAAATCGGAAAAAAATCCTCAAAAATCCCAAATTTCTCCCCAAACCTCCCCAACCCCCCAGGAATTCCCGAAATTCCCAAACCTGCAGGAATTCCACAGTTTTATCCGGTAACTTCATTCCAATGTAGGAAAAAATCCTCCCAAAAAATCCTGAGAAAAAATCCCCAAATTCCGGAAAAATAACAAAAAAACTGAATTTTTTTTTTTCCTGAAAAATCAAAAAACAAACCCCAAAAAACCAGGAAAATATTTGAGAAAAATTCCTGAAAAATAAAAAAAATCCTGAAAAAAGAATGAAAAAAATTCCCGAAAAATCAAAAAAATTTTTAAAAATCGAAAAAATCGAAAAAAATCAAGAAAAATTCAAAAAAAAAAAAATTGAAAAATCCCCAAAAAATCCCCAATTTCTCCCCAACCTCCCCAACCCCCCAGAATTCCCAAAATTCCCAAACCTGCAGGAATTCCACAGTTTTATCCGGTAACTTCATTCCAATGTAGGAAAAAATCCTCCCAAAAAATCCCAAAAAATCCTGAGAAAAAATCCCCAAATTCCTGAAAAATTATTAAAAAATCCTGGAAAAAAATTTTTATTCCTAAAAAATCAAAATCTAAATCCCCCAAAAAATAATGAAAAGGTTCGAAAAAAATTTTTAAAAATTCCTGAAAAAAAAATGAAAAAATTCCTGAAAAATCGGAAAAAAAATCGAAAAAAATTCGGAAAAAAATTGAAAAAAATCAGAAAAAAATCGAAAAAAATTCGAAAAAATCTCCAAAAAATCCCCAAAAATCCCCAAAAAATCCCCAATTTCTCCCCCAACCTCCCCAACCCTCCAGGAATTCCCAGAATTCCCAAACCTGCAGGAATTCCACAGTTTTATCCGGTAACTTCATTCCAATGTAGGAAAAAATCCTCCCAAAAATCCCAAAAAATCCTGAGAAAAAAATCCCCAAATTCCTAAAAAATTAGTAAAAAATCCTAGAAAAAAAATTTTTATTCCTAACAAATCAAAATCTAAATCCCCAAAAACTCATGAAAAAGTTCGAGAAAAATTTTTAAAAATTCCTGAAAAAAAAATGAAAAAATTCCTGAAAAATCGGAAAAAATCGAAAAAATTCGGAAAAATTGAAAAATCAGAAAAAAATTCCAAAAATCCCTAAAAAATCCCCAAAATCCCCAATTTCTCCCCCAACCTCCCCAACCCCCCAGGAATTCCCAGAATTCCCAAACCTGCAGGAATTCCACAGTTTTATCCGGTAGCTTTGTCCCGATGTAGCGCAGAGTTTCCCTGTGGAATTTGCTCTGCAGATGTCTCTGGATTTCCTCCTCCTCGAAACTCCGGAATTTGCAGATGGAGCAGGCGAACTGGATCCTGGAAAAACCGGAAATTTGGGAATTTTGGGGGAAAAAATGGGAAAAATTAGGAAATCTTGAGAAAAAAATGTGAAAAAATTGGGAAATTCCTTAAAAATTTCACCCCAAAACCTCAAAAAATACCGAAATTTTCATCCTAGAAACAGAAAAATTCCTAAATTTGAGATTGATTCTGGAAAAACGGGAAATTTGGGAATTTTGGGGTGAAAAAATGGGAAAAATTGGGAAATTCTGTGAAATTCTGAGCAAAAAATGTGAAAAAAGGGCGAAATTCTGTAAAAATTTCACCCCAAAACCCAAAAAAATCTCAAAATTCTCATCCTAAAACCACAAAAAATTCCTAAATCTGAACTGGATCCTGGAAAAACCGGAAATTTGGGAATTTTGGGGGAAAAAATGGGAAAAATTAGGAAATTTTGAGAAAAAAATGTGAAAAAATGGTGAAATTCCTTCAAAATTTGACCCAAAAATCCCCAAGAAATTGCAAAATTCTCATCCTAAAAGCAGAGAAAATTTCAAATCTGAACTGGATCCTGGAAAACCAGGAAATTTGGGAATTTTGGGGGAAAAACTGGGAAATATCCTGAAATTCCACGAAATTCTGAGTAAAAAACATGAAAAAACTGTGAAATTCCTTAAAAATTTGACCCCAAAACCCCCAAAAAATTGCAAATTTCATCCTAAAAGGAGAGAAAGTTGCTAAATCTGAAGTGGATCCTGGAAAAACGGGAAATTTGGGAATTTTGGGGGAAAAAAATGGAAAATTCTGTGAAATTCTGAGCAAAAAATGTGAAAAAACGGCAAAATTCCTTAAAAATTTCACCCCAAAACAAAAAAAAAATGCAAAATTCTGATTCTTAAAGCAAAGAAAATATCTAAATTTAAACTGGATCCTGGAAAAACGGGAAATTTGGGAATTTTGGGTGAAAAAAGAGGAAAAATTAGGAAATTCCACAAAATTCTGACTTTAAAACCTGAAAAAATTGGGAAATTCCCCCAAATTCCTAAAATTTCCCTGAAAAATTCCTGAAAATTCCCCAAAATTCCCCCAAAATTCAGAAAAATTCCCCAAAAATTACAAAAAAATCCCCCCAAATTCTCCAAAATTCCCAAAAAAATCCCAGAAAGTCTCAAAAATTCCAAGAAAATTCCCAAAAATTCCCCCCAAAATCCCAGAGAATTCAGAAAAATTCCCAAAAAATTCCAAAAATAAAACAAATTCCCTGAAAATTCCCAAAAAATCCCCAAAATCCCCTGAAATTCCCAGAAAATTCAGAAAAAATCCTCAAAAATTCTCCAAAAATCCCAAAAATTCCCTGAAAATTCCCCCAAAATTCCCCCAAAATTCAGAAAAATTCCCCAAAAATTACAAAAAAATCCCCCCAAATTCTCCAAAATTCCCAAAAAAATCCCAGAAAGTCTCAAAAATTCCAAGAAAATTCCCTGAAATTCCCCCAAAATCCCAGAGAATTCAGAAAAATTCCCAAAAAATTCCAAAAATCCCAAAAAATTCCCTGAAAATTCCCCCATATTCCTAAAAATTCCCCAAAATTAAAATTCCCAGAAAATTCCCTAATGATCCCAGAAATTCCACAAAAATTCTCCAAAATTCAAAAAAAATCCCAAAAAATTCTCCAAAACTCCCCCAAAAAATTCCTTGAAATTCCCAAAAATTCCCCCTAAAATCCCAGAAAATTCCAAAAAATTCCCAAAAGATTCCAAAAATAAAAAAAATTCCCTGAAAATTCCAAAAAAAATCCCCAAAATCCCCTGAAATTCCCAGAAAATTCAGAAAAAAATCCTCAAAAATTCTCCAAAAATCCCAGAAAATTCAGAAAAATTCCCAAAAAATCCCAAAAATCCCCCAAAAATCCCAAAAAATTCCCCAAAAAATTCCCAAAAATCCCCAAAAAATTCCCCAAATCCCCAAATCCCACCTGTCCATGGCTCTGTCTCTCATCCTGTCTCTCCTCCGTTGCTTTTCCCTTTTTTTCTTCAATTCCTCATCTTCCTCTTCAGATCCTGAGGGAAAATTGGGAATTTTCATCCCAAAAAAATATCATTTTGAGAAAAAATTTCACTTATTTTTTGGGAGAAATTTTTTTTACTTTTTTTTTTTTTTTAGTAATGATGAAATTAAAAAATATTTTGTTGTAAAAGGAAATCAAAAGTAATAAAATGATAGGAAATAATAATAAATATATGAATAATATAACAAAAATAATAAAAATATGACAAAACAGTATTATAACTGAAATATTAAAAATATAATATAAAATATATATAAATATATATATAAATAAAAATATAAAAATAATATAATAAAAATATATCAATAAAATAACAAAAATACAAAAAACCCTAAAACAATAAAATAAAAATTAAATAAATATAATGTACATACAATAAAAAATAAAAAATATTAAAATAATATTTTAAATTAAATAAATATTTTATCTAATATAAAAATATTTTTATTCCCAAAAAATTTTCCCATCATTCCCAAAGCCCCAAATCCATGGATTTTCCCCTTTTTTTCCCACTTTTTTCCCAATTTTTTCCCCAATTTTTTCCATCTTTCCTGGGTTTTTTTCCCATTTTCCCCTGATTTTTCCCCATTTTTCCCTCATTTTTCTCCATTTTTCCCAATTTTCCCTGATTTTTCCCCATTTTTCCCTCTTTGTTCCCAATTTTTTCCTCTTCTCTCCCCATTTTTTCCCTTTTTTCCCCCATTTTTCCCTGGAATTTTTCCCCATTTTCCCCAAATCTCAGCAGCTTTGGCTTCCTTGGGAATTCCTTGACAAAACTACTAAAATTCCCTAAAAAACCCCAAAAAAATTCCTTAAAAAACCTCCAAAAATTCCTTAAAAAACCCCTGAAATTTCCTCAAAAAAAACCCCAAAATTTCCCTGAAAAAACCAAAAAAATTCCCAAAAAAACTCCAAAATTTCCTAAAAACAAAAAAAAAACTTCTCTAAAAATAACCCCAAAAAATTCCCTAAAAAAATCCCCAAAATTCCATTTAAAAACAAAACAAAAAAATTCCCTAAAAAACCCCAAAAAAATCCCTAAAAAACCTTAAAATCCCTAAAAAAACAAAAAAAAATCCCTAAAAAAACCCAAAAAATTCCCTAAAAATCAAAAAAAATCCTCAAAATCTCCATTTGGCCCCAAAATTCCAGGAATTCTCCCGGAAAAAATGGAATTTAGGATCTCCTGGGAAGCAAATCCAGAATTTCTTCAAATCTCCTGGAAAAGAGAAAAAAAGGAAAATTAAACATTTTTCTTGGAATTTTCTCCCAATTTTCTGGTGGGAAAAGCAGGAATTTGGAAATTTCCCAAATTTTTATGGATATTTTACCAAAAAATTTAATTTTTTCATGGAATTTTCCAGTTTTTCCTATTTTTTCCCCACTTTCTTCCCAATTTTTTTTCAATTTTCCCCAATTTTTTCCTATTTTTCCCCATTTTTTTCTCAATTTCCCCCAATTTTTCTGTTTTTCCGAATCTTTCAAAATTTCTTTCCCAATTTTTTCCCAATTATTCTCATTTTTTTGTCAGTTTTTTTCCCCATTTTCTTCAGATTTTCTCTATTTCCATCAATTTTTCCCACTTGTTTCCAATTTTTTCCCATTTTTTCCCCATTTTCTCCAATTTTCCCCAATTTTTCTCCAATTTTCCCATTTTTCCCCCATTTTTCCCAATTCTCCTCCAATTTTCCTCCAATTTTTCCCATTTTTTTCCCAATTTTCCTCCAATTTTTCCCAACTTTTCCCATTTTTTTCCCAAATTTTCCCAATTTTTTGCATTTTTTCCCAGTTTTTCCCAATTTTTTCCCCAAATTTTCCATTCCCACAATTTTTTGGGAATCCCAGGATGGAAAAATCCCTTTGGGAATCCAAAGAGGTGAAAAAAATTCCGGAAAATTCCATTTTTTGGGATCAATTCTGGACATTCCAAGCATTCAAAATTCCTCCAGGGCTGGAAAATTCCCAAATTTTCCCAAATTTTCTCAAAATTTCTCAAATTTTCCCAAAATTTTCCGGGATTTTGGGAATTCCAGGATTACTTACACCTTTCTCAGCTTCATCCAAGTTCTCTTCTCCTTCTCCATCTTCTCCTGGAAAAAAAAATGGGAAAAATCAGCTGGAAAAATTCTGGGAATGAGGAAAAATGGGTTGGAAATGGGAAAATTCTGGAAATTCATGGAAAATTTGTGGAAAATTCGTGGGAAATTCAAGGAAAATTCATAGGAAAAGGGGAAATTCACGGAAAATTTGTGGAAAATTCAAGGAAAAGAATAAAAATTCGTGGAAAATTCATGGAAAATCTGCGGAAAATTCAAGGGAAAAAAGGGAAATCCCAGGAAAAAGCTGAAAATTCTCCAAGAAATCCAGGAAAATCCCAGCAAAAAGCTAGAAAATCCCAGAAAAAAGGCAGAAAATCCCAGAAAATCCAGGAAAATCCAGAAAACCCCAGGAAAAGTGGGAAAATCCCAGAAAAAAGCTGGAAAATCCCAGAAAATCCCAGAAAAACACAGAAAAAAGGCAGAAAAACCCAGAAAAATGCTATAAAATCCCAGGAAAAGTGGGAAAAATCCCAGGAAAAAGGCAGAAAAATCCCAGAAAATCCTGGGAAATCCCAGAAAAATCCCAGAAAATCCCAGAAAAATCCCAGCAAAAAGCTAGAAATTCCCAGGAAAAAGGCAGAAAATCCTGGAAAAAAGCTGGAAAATCCCAGAAAATCCCAGAAAAAAGCTGGAAAATCCCAGAAAATCCAGTAAAACCCCAGAAAAAAGGCAGAAAATCCCAGAAAAATCCCAGAAAAAAGGCAGAAAATACCAGAAAAAAGCTGGAAAATCCCAGAAAATCCCTGAAAAAACCTAGAAATTCCCAGCAAAAAGGCAGAAAATCCCAGAAAAAAGCTAGAAACTCCCACAAAAATCCCAGAAAATCCCAGAAATTCCCAGAAAATTCCAGAAAAAAAGCTAGAAAATCCCAGAAAATCCCCAGAAATTCCCAGAAAAAAGGCAGAAAATCCCAGAAAAAAGGCAGAAAATCCCAGAAATTCCCAGAAAAATCCCAGAAAACCCCAGAAAAAAGATGGAAAATCCCAGAAATTCCCAGAAAAATCCCAGAAAACCCCAGAAAAAAGATGGAAAATCCCAGAAATTCCCAGAAAAATCCCAGAAAAAAGCTAGAAATTCCCAGAAAAATCCCAGAAAAAAAGCTAGAAAATCCCAGAAAATTCCCAGAAAATCCCAGAAAAAAGCTAGAAATTCCCAGCAAAAAGGCAAAAATTCCCAGAAAAATGCCAGAAATTCCCAGAAAAATCCCAGAAAATTCCAGAAAAAAGCTGGAAAATCCCAGAAAATCCCCAGAAAAAAGCTGGAAAATCCCAGAAAAAAGCTGGAAAATCCCAGAAAATCCCAGCAAAAAGGCAGAAAATCCCAGAAAAATCCCAGAAAATCCCAGAAAAAAGCTAGAAATTCCCAGAAAAATCCCAGAAAATCCCAGAAAAAAGCTGGAAATTCCCAGAAATTCCCAGAAAATCCCAGAAATTCCCAGAAAATCCCAGAAATTCCCAGAAAAATCCCAGAAAAAAGCTAGAAATTCCCAGAAAAATCCCAGAAAAAAGCTAGAAATTCCCAGAAAAATCCCAGAAAAAACAAAACCCAAAAAACCCAAAAAAAAGCTAGAAATTCCCAGAAAAATCCCAGAAAATCCCAGGAAAAGGCAGAAATTCCCAGAAAATTCCAGAAAAAAGCTGGAAAATCCCAGAAATGCCAAAAAAATCCCAGAAATTCCCAGAAAAATCCCAGAAAATCCCAGAAAAAAGCTGGAAAATCCCAGAAAATCCCAGAAAAAAGCTAGAAAATCCCAGAAAAATCCCAGAAAATCCCAGAAAAAAGCTGGAAAATCCCAGAAAATGCCAGAAAAAAGCTAGAAAATCCCAGAAAAATCCCAGAAAATCCCAGAAAAAAGCTGGAAAATCCCAGAAAATCCCAGGAAAATCCCAGAAATTCCCAGAAAAAAGCTAGAAAATCCCAGAAATTCCCAGAAAATTCCCAGAAATTCCCGGAAAACCCCAGCAATTCCCAGCCCCCTCCTCACCCCGCTCAGATCCGTCGTTGTCGCTGTCACTCCGCGGGTTTTTCCCGTCAGGATCCTCAGGATTTGGGGATCTTTTCCTCTTGCGGAACTCCGGCTCCGAGCGACTCGCCGAGCGGCTGCGGAACCAGCGGCGCTTGCCCTGAGAATTCCCAAAAAATATTGGGAATTAGGGGGGGAATGGAGGGGAGAGGGAGGAGGGGAGAAGCTGAGAGGGTTGGGGGGAAATCTAAGGATTTTGGGGGAAAATCTAAGGATTTTGGGGGAAAAATTTCAAGGATTTTGAGAGAAAAATCCAAAGATTTTGGAGAAAAATTCAGGGATTTTGGGAGAAAAATCCAAAGATTTTAGGAGAAAAATCCAAAGGTTTTAGGAGAAAAATCCAAAGGTTTTGGGAGAAAAAATCAAAGATTTTGGGAGAAAAATTCAAAGATTTTGGGAGAAAAATTCAAAGATTTTGGGAGAAAAAATCTGGGATTTTGGGAGAAAAATTCAGGGATTTTGGGGGAAAAATCCAAGGATTTGGGGGGAAATCCCGAAAATGGGAGACTCAGGGGAGGCAAAATCAAAGGATTTGGGAGAAAAATCCATGAGTTTTGGGGGAAAATCCACAGATTTTGAGAGAAAAATCCAAAGATTTTAGGAGAAAAATCCAAAGATTTTAGGAGAAAAATCCAAAGATTTTGGAGAAAAATCCAAAGATTTTGGGAGAAAAATCCAAAGATTTTGGGAGAAAAATCCAAAGATTTTGGGAGAAAAATCCAAAGATTTTGGGAGAAAAATTCAGGGATTTTGAGGAAAATCCCGAAAATGGGAGACTCAGGGGAGGCAAAATCAAAGGATTTGGAGAAAAATCCCTGAGTTTTGGGGGAAAATCCAAGGATTTTGGGGAAAATCTTGGGAATTAGGGTGGGAATGGGAGGGGTTGGGGGAAATCCTGGAAATTGGAGCCTCAGGAGGGGAAAATCCCAGGATTTTGGGGAAAAATCCAAGAGTTTTGGGGGAAAATCCAAGGATTTTGGGGGAAAATCCTGGAAATTAGAGCCTCAGGAGGGGAAAATCCAGGAGTTTGGGAGAAAAATCCAAGGATTTTGGGGGAAATCCTGAAAACTGGAGACTCAGGAGGGGAAAATCTGAGAGTTTTGGGGGAGAAATCTTGGGAATTAGAGTCTCAGAGGTGGAAAAATCCAAGGATTTTGGGGGAAATCCCAAAAATTAGAGCCTAAGGGGTGCAGAATTCAAGGATTTTGGGAGAAAATTCCAAGGATTTTGGGGAAAATCTTGGGAATTAAGGTGGGAATGGGAGGGGTTGGGGAATGATGGGGAGGGGAGAGGCAGGAGGGGAAAATCTGAGAGGTTTGGGGGAAAAATCTAAGGATTTTGGGGAAAAAATCCAAGGATTTTGGGAAAAATCCTGGAAATTGGAGCCTCAGGAGGGGAAAATCCAAGAGTTTGGGAGAAAAATCCCAGAATTTTGGGGAAAATCTGGGAATTAGGGATGGGAGAGGAAGAATTCCAGGGGTCTGGGGGGAAAATCCTGAAAATCAGAGCCTAAGGGGTGCAAAATCCAAGGATTTGGGAGAAAATCCTGGAAATCAGAGCCTCAGGGGAGGCAAAATCTAAGGATTTTGGGGGAAAATCCTGGAAGTCGGAGAGTCAGGAGGGGAAAATCTAAGAGTTTTGGGGGAGAAATCTTGGGAATTAGCGTCTCAGGGGTGGAAAAATCCAAGGATTTTGGGGAAAAATCCAAGGATTTTGGGGGAAATCCGGGAATTAAGGGTGGGAATGGAAGAGTGGGAAAAAAGTGGGAAAAACCTCGGAAGAAAGTGGGAAAACCTATGAAAAATGTGGAAAAAAACACAAAAAAAAGTGGGGAAAAGTGGGAAAAATTGGAAAAAAAGTGGTAAAAAAGTGGGAAAAAGTGGGAAAAATTGGGGAAAAAGTGGGAAAAATGGGGAAACCCTGGGAAAAGGTGGGAAAAAGTGGGAAAAACCTGGGAAGAAAGCGGGAAAACCCATGAAAAATGTGGAAAAAACCGAGAAAAAAGTGGGAAAAATTGGGGAAAAAGTGGGAAAACCCATGAAAAATGTGGAAAAAACCAAGAAAAAAGTGGGGAAAAAGTGGGGAAAAAGTGGGGAAAAAGTGGGGAAAAAGTGGGGAAAAAGTGGGGAAAAAGTGGGGAAAAAGTGGGAAAACCCATGAAAAATGTGGAAAAAACCAAGAAAAACGTGGGGAAAATTGGAAAAAAACTGGAAAAAAGTGGGAAAAAGTGGGGAAAAAGTGGCAAGAAGGGGGGAAAAAAGAGGGAAAAACCAAGAAAAAAGTGGGAAAATTGGGGAAAAGTGGGAAAACCTGGGAAAAAAGTGGGAAAAATTGGGGAAAACCTGGAAAAAAGTGGGAAAAATTGGGGAAAACCTGGAAAAAAGTGGGAAAAATTGGGGAAAACCTGGAAAAAAGTGGGAAAAATTGGGGAAAACCTGGAAAAAAGTGGGAAAAAACTGGGGAAACCTGGGAAAGAAGTGGGAAAAAGTGGGAAAACCCATGAAAAATGTGGAAAAAACCAACTAAAAAAGTGGGGAAAAGTGGGAAAAATTGGAAAAAAACTGTAAAAAACTGGGGAAAAAGTGGGAAAAAGTGGGAAAAAGCTGGGAAAAAAGTGGGGAAAAAGTGGGAAAACCCATGAAAAATGTGGAAAAAACCAAGAAAAAAGTGGGAAAAAGTGGGAAAAATTGGGAAAAACCTGGAAAAAAGTGGGGGACAAGTGGGAAAAACCTGGAAAAAAGTGGGGAAAAAGTGGGAAAAAAGTGGGGAAACCTGGGAAAGAAGTGGGAAAAAGTGGGAAAACCCATGAAAAATGTGGAAAAAACCAAGTAAAAAAGTGGGAAAAATTGGGGGAAAATTGGGAAAAAACTGGAAAAAACTGGGGAAAAAGTGGGAAAAATTGGGAAAAAGTGGGGAAAAGTGGGAAAACCCATGAAAAGTGTGGAAAAAACCAAGAAAAAAGTGGGAAAAATTGGAAAAAACTTGGAAAAAAGTGGGAAAAAGTGGCAAGAAGGGGGAAAAATGAGGGAAAAACCAAGAAAAAAGTGGGAAAATTTGGGGAAAAAGTGGGAAAACCTGGGAAAGAAGTGGGAAAAAGTGGGAAAACCTGGGAAAGAAGTGGGAAAAAGTGGGAAAAACCTGGAAAAAAGTGGGAAAGAAGTGGGAAAACCCATGAAAAATGTGGAAAAAAACACAGAAAAAAAGTGGGAAAAACTGGAAAAAAAGTGGGAAAAATTGGGTAAAAACTGGGAAAAAAGTGGGAAAAAGTGGGAAAAAGTGGGAAAACCCATGAAAAATGTGGAAAAAACCAAGAAAAAAGTGGGAAAAATTGGAAAAAACCAGGAAAAAAGTGGGAAAAAGTGGGGAAAACCTGGAAAAAAGTGGGAAAAAAGTGGGGAAACCCATGAAAAGTGTGGAAAAAACCAAGAAAAAAGTGGGAAAAAGTGGGAAAAATTGGGAAAAATCTGGGAAAAAGTGGGGAAAAAGTGGGAAAGAAGTGGGGAAGAAGTGGGGAAGAAGTGGGAAAACCCATGAAAAATGTGGAAAAAACCACAGAAAAAAAGTGGGAAAAATTGGGAAAAAAGTGGGAAAAATTGGGTAAAAACTGGGAAAAAAGTGGGAAAAAGTGGGAAAACCCATGAAAAATGTGGAAAAAACCAAGAAAAAAGTGGGAAGAACTGGAAAAAAAGTGGGAAAAATTGGGGAAAACCTGGGAAAAAAGTGGGAAAAAGCAAGAAAAAAGCGGGAAAAATTGGGAAAAACCTCAAAAAAAGCGGGAAAATTTGGGGAAAACCTCAAAAAAAGCGGGAAAATTTTGGGAAAAGGTGGGAAAACCTGGGAAAAAGTGGGAAAAATTGGGAAAAACCTCAAAAAAATTGGGAAAATTTGGGAAAAAGGTGGGAAAACCTGGGATAACCTGGGAAAAGGCGGGAAAAACCTCAAAAAAAGCGGGAAAATTTGGGGAAAAGGTGGGAAAACCTGGGAAAAAGTGGGAAAACCCCGACAAACCCCCCAAAATCCCCGGAATTCCCTACTCACCATGCCAGCATTCCAAGGAAAAGCTCCCATCCTCTCCCTGCTCCTCCTGCCCATCCCGAAATTCCCGGCTCTGCCCACGGCCGGCATTCCCAGCATCCCGAAATCGCCAGGATAATCCGGATACTCCTGGTATTCCCCGGGATAATCGCCGGGATAATCCCCCGGATAATCTCCCGGGTAATCCGCGGGATAATCTCCGGGATATTCGGGATAATCGGCGGGATATTCGGGATAATCCCCGGGATATTCCGGCGGCGCCAAGGCCTGGGAGAAGAGGGAGGGCAGAGGGCGGGAGGAGGAGGAGGAGGAGGAGGAGGAGGAGGAGGAGGAGGAGGGAGGAAGGCCGCGGTTTGGCGGGAACTGGGAGTCGGCCCAGCGCGGGAATTCGGCGATTCTGGCGGGAATTCGGCAGCGAGGGGCGGAGCGAAGGCGGAGGGAGGAGCTGGAGGTGGAGCTGGAGGTGCTGCGGGTGGGGATGGCGAAGGAGCCGCAGTGATTCCCAGAGGGAATTTCCTGGTCAGGGAAAGGGCAGAACGGCTGAGAAGGGAACGAGGAGAAGCGGAAAGAGCTGGAAAAGAACAGAAAAACATGGGTTAGAGTCATGGAAAAAATCTGGCAAAAACTGGGTTAAAGTGGTTGAAAAATGGGCGAAAAAACCTGGAGAAATGGGACTAAAAGGGGAAAAAGTTGGGGGGAAAATTGGTTTGAATGGTGGAAAAAAATTGGGAAAAACTGAAATCAGAGTAGTAGAAAAATGGGAATAAAGGGGAGAAAAACTGGGAAAAACTTGGGGTTGGATTTGTGGGAATTCTGGGTGGGGATGGCGAAGGAACCGCAGCGGTTCCCAGAGGGAATTTCCTGATCCGGGAAAGGGCAGAACGGCTGCGAGGGGAACGAGGAGAAGCGGAAAGAGCTGGAAAAAAAATAAGGAAAAGTTGGTTAGAATCATCGAAAAATGAGTGGAAAAAACCTGGGAAAAATTGGGTTAGAGTGATGGAAATACGGGTGAAAAAACCTGGAGAAATGGGATTAAAAGGGGAAAAAATTGGGAAAAAATTGGGATTATAGTGGTGCAAAAATGGGAAAAAATAGGGGAAAAATTGGGCTTGGAGTGGTGGGAAAATGGGAATAAAGAGGGAAAACTTGGGGTTGGATTTGTGGGAATCCCAAAGGATCCACAGCGATTCCCAGTGGGAATTTCCTGATCAGGGAAAGGGCGGAACGGCTGGGAGCGGAACGAGGAGAAGTGGAAAGAGCTGGAAAAGAACAGAAAAACATGGATTAGAGTCATGGAAAAATCCTGGAAAACACCTGGAAAAAATTGGGTTAGAGTGGTGGGAAGAATGGGTGAAAAAAACTGGAAAAATGGGATTAAAGGGGGAAAAAATCGGGAAAAAATTGGGAAAAAATTGGGATTATAGTGGTGCAAAAATGGGAAAAAATTGGGGAAAAATTGGGCTTGGAGTGGTGGGAAAATGGGAATAAAGAGGGAAAACTTGGGGTTGGATTTGTGGGAATTCTGGGTGGGGATGGCGAAGGATTCACAGTGATTCCCAGAGGGAATTTCCTGCTCAGGGAAAGGGCAGAACGGCTGGGAGGGGAAGGAGGAGAAGCGGAAAGAGCTGGAAAAGAACAGAAAAACATGGGTTAGAGTCATGGAAAAATCCTGGAAAAAACCTGGAAAAAAAATGGTTAGAGAGAGAAAAAAATCCTGGAAAAAATTGGATTACAGTGGTGGGAAAAATGGGCGAAAAAAACTGGAAAAATGGGATTAAAAGGGGAAAAAATTGGGGAAAACTTGGGGGAAAATGGGAGGAAAATTGGGGGAAAATTGGGGAAAAATCGGGGAAAAAATCGGGGAAAAGTCAGGGAAAAATTGGGGGAAATTGGGGAAAAATCGGGGAAAAATTGAGAAAAAATTGGGATTGTAGTGGTGCAAAAATGGGAAAAAATTGGGGAAAAATTGGGATTGGAATGCTGGAAAAATGGGTGAAAAAACCTGCAAAAATGGGATCACAGGGGGAAAAAAAATCAGGAAAAAATTTGGATTAGAGCAGTGGAAAAATGGGATTAAAAAGGGAAAAATTGGGGAAAAATTGGGATTAGTGTAGTGGAAAAATGGGATAGAAGAGGAAAAAAAAACCTGGAAAAAATCCAGATGAGAATCTGGGACAAGACAAAGATTTGAAATTCGGGAATGAACACAAACCTGCAGATTTTTGGGAATTCTTTCCCAGTTTTCCCACCTCTCCTGAGTTAAAATCTAGAATTAATCACTCAAATTTTTTGGAGAAACTCTGAAATTTGGGGATAAAACAGCCTAACTCAGAAATTTGGGAATAAACCTAAATTCCACGGAATTTTGGGATGAAATTCCAACCTCTCCTGAGTTAAAATCTAGATTTAATCACTCAAATTTTTGGGAAAAACTCTGGAATTTGGGAATAAAAAAGCATAGCTCTAAAATTCGGGAATAAACCCAAATTCCCTAATTTTTGGGAATTCTTTCCCAGTTTTCCCACCTGTCCTGAGTTAAAATCTAGAACTAAACACTCAAATTTTTGGGAAAAACACTGGGAAAAACACTGAAATTCGGGAATAAAACTGCGTAACTCAGAAATTCGGGAATAAACCCAAAACCCATGGAATTTGGGAATTTTTGGATGAAATTCCCACCTCTCCTGAGTTAAAATCCAGAATTAATCACTCAAATTTTTGGGAAAAACTCTAGGAAAAATACTGAAATTTGGGGATAAAACAGCCCAACCCAGAAATTCGGGAATAAACCCAAAATCCCACGGAATTTTTGGGAATTCTCTCCCATTTTCCCACCTGTCCTGCTCGTCCCCTGCCTCCCCAGCTCCCTCCTTGGAGAGCAGGTCGAGGCGCTGGTTGATCTTGGCGATGATGGAATCGGAATTTTCCGCGGGAATCCCCTGGAAGGTTCCGGAAAGCTCGGCGGCGCCGGCGGGAAACGCCAGCTCAGCGCTTTTGGGGTTCTCCCAGGAGGAGCTGGAGGTGGTGGTTGGGGTGAAGGAGTAGGAGGAACCGGCTGGGGTGGAGCTCTGGGGGGTGTAGTAGTCGTAGCCTTCGTAGCCTGCAAGGGAATTAATGAATTGGTTAATTAATCAGTTAATAAATGGGGTAATTAGGGAGTTATTTAAGGGTTAATTCGGTTTTTGAAGGATTAATTCCTTTACTGAAGGAGGTGGAGCCAAGCAGGAAAAATCAAAGGAAGATTCTGAGAGAATTTGGGGGTTGGAGGAGTCAGAACCTGCAGTAATTAGCTCATTAATTGGTTATTAATTGATTATTAGGGGGTTAATTAAGGGGTTAATTCAGATTTTGAAGGATTAATTCTGTGATTTCAGGGGTGAAGGAGTAGGAGGAACCAGCTGGGGTGGAGCTCTGAGGGGTGTAGTAGTCGTAGCCTTCGTAGCCTGCAAGGTAATTAATGACTTGGTTAATTAATTGGGTAATTAATGGGGTAATTAAAGGGTTAATTTAATTATTAAAGGATTAATTCCATTACTGAAGGAGTTGGATCCAAGCAGGAAAAATGAATGGAAGATTCTGAGGGAATTTGGGGGTTGGAGGAGTCAGAAACTGCAGTAATTAGTTCATTAATTAGTTATTAATTGATTATTAGAGATTAATTAGGGGTTAATTCAGATTTTGAAGGATTAATTCTGTGATTTCAGGGGTGAAGGAGTAGGAGGAACCGGCTGGGGTGGAGCTCTGAGGGGTGTAGTAGTCGTAGCCTTCGTAGCCTGGAAGGTAATTAATGAATTGTTAATTAATTGGGTAATTAATGGGCTAATTAAAGGGTTATTTCAGTTTTTGAAGGATTAATTCCATTACTGAAGGAGTTGGAGCCAAGCAGGAAAAATGAATGGAAGATTCTGAGGGAATTTGGGGGTTGGAGGAGTCAGAAACTGCAGTAATTAGTTCATTAATTAGTTATTAATTGATTATTAGGGGGTTAATTAGGGAGTTAATTCAATCATTAAGATGTTAGTTCCATTATTGGAGAAGTTGGACACAAGGAGGAAAAATGAAGGGAAAGTTTTGGGATAATTTCAAAGGAATTTGGGGGTTGGAGGAGTCAGAACCCTTCAATTATTGAAGAATTAATTAAGAAATGGGTTTATTAGGGGTTAATTAATGGATTAATTCAGTTTTTGAAGAATTTATTCTGTTATTTAAGGAGTTGGAGCCAAGCAGGAAAAATGAAGGGAAAGTTTTGGGATAATTTCAAAGGAATTTGGGGGTTGGAGGAGTCAGAAACTGCAGTAATTAATTCATTAATTGGTTATTTAATTGATTATTAGTGAAATAATTAAGGGATTGATTCAGTAATTGAAGGATTAATTCTGTTATTGGAGAAGTTGGAGCCAAGCAGGAAAAATCAAGGGAAAAGTTGGGATAATTTCAAAGGAATTTGGGGGTTGGAAGAGTCAGAAACTGCAGTAATTAATTCATTAATTGGTCATTAATTGATGATTAGTACGTTAATTAAGGAATTGATTAAGTTATTAAAGGATTGATTTTAAAAAAAGGGGAAAAGGGGAAAAAAGGGAGAAAAAAGGGAGAAAAAAGGGAGAAAAATGGGAGAAAAAAGGGAGAAAAAAGGGAGAAAAAAGGGAGAAATAAAGCAGAAAAAAGGGAGAAAAAAGGGAGAAAAAAGGGAGAAAAAAGGGAGAAAAAAGGGAGAAAAAAGGGAGAAAAAAGCTGGAAAAAAGCTGGAAAAAAGATGGAAAAAAGATGGAAAAAAGAGGAAAAAATAATTGAAAAAAAGAGGAAAAAGATGGAAAAAAAGGAGAAAAGAAGGAAAAAAAGAGGAAAAAAGGTGAAAAAAAGGAGAAAAAAGATGGAAAAAAACCAAAAAAAGGTGAAAAAAGGCAGAAAAACCCCAAAATTGTGGAATTAACAGAAAATCCAATCAGAGCTGAATGAGGAGAAAGAGAAATTCCCAAATTCCTGAGGATTGAACCCAAAATCCAGGGAATTCTCACCCACCTTGCCAGCTGGTCGTGTTTGCAGCATAGGAACCTGGAGAAGAGAAAAAATGGGAATTTTTGTCAGGAAAAAAGGGAAAATTTGGGGGTAAACAGGCAAAGGTTGGGGGATTTTGGGGAAAAATTGGGGATTTTGGGGAAAAAAATGGGGATTTTGGGGAAAATGGGGATTTTTGGGGGAAAAATGGGGATTTTGGGGAAAAATTTGGGGATTTTGGGGGAAAAAATGGGGATTTTGGGGAAAATTTGGGGATTTTGGGGGAAAAATGGGGATTTTGGGGGAAAAAACGGGGAAAAGGAGGGAAAAGGAAAAAGGAAAGGAAAATGTGGGGGAAGGAAAAAAAAGGAAAAAAGAAAAAAGGGAGAAAATGGGGAAAAGGGGGAAAAAGGAGAAAAAGGGAAAAAAGGAGGAAATAAAGACAAAAAAGGGAAAAAATTGGGGAAAAAGGGGAAAAAGGAGAAGGAAAATAGGAGAAAAAGGGAGAAAAATGGGAGGAAAATTGGAGAAAATAGAGGGAAATAGGGAAAAATGGAAAAATATTTTAAAAATAGGGAAAATGGGGGAAAAATGGGAAAAAAGGAGGAAAAATGGAAGGAAAAAGGAAGGAATGGAGAAAAAGAAAAAAGGGAAAAATGGGAGAAAGGAAAAAAAAGAAAATAAAGACAAAAAAGGGAGAAAAATGGGAGAAAAAAGAGGAAAAAAATGGGAGAACAATAGGGAAAAATAGAAAAAAAATAGGAAAAAAGTGGGAGAAAATGGGGGAAAAATGGGAAAAAAGGAAGAAAAAGTTCGGGAAAAAGGGAAGGAATCGAGAAAAAAAAGGAAAAATGGGAAAAAGGAAAGAAAGAAATTAAAGACAAAAAAAGGAGGAAAATGGGAGAAAAATGGAGAAAAAAGAGAAAAAATGGGAGAAAAATGGGGGGAAATGGAAAAAAATAGAAAAAATAGGGAAAAATATGAAAAAAATAGGAAAAAATGGGGGAAAATGGGAAAAAAATAGGAAAAAATTGGGGAAAAGAAGGGAAAAGGGAGAGGAAGAAGAGAAGGAAAAGGGAAGGAAAAAGTTCAGGAAAAGGGAAGGACTAGAGAGAAAAAAGGGAAAAATTGGAAAAAAGAAAAAACCAAAATAAAGACATAAAAAAGGAGGAAAATGGGAGAAAAATGGAGAAAAAAGGAAGAAAAAAGGGAGAAAAAAGGGAGAAAAAGGAGAAAAATGGGGGAAAAAAATGGAAAAAACCTAGAAAAAATAGGGAAAAAATGGGGAAAAATAGAAAAAAATTGGAAAAAATAGGAGAAAAATAGAAAAAAAATAGAAAAAATGGGGGGAAAGAAGGGAAAAAGGGAGAGGAAAAAGAGAAGGAAAAGGGAAGGAAAAAATTCCAGAAAAAGTTGGGAAAAACTTGGGAAAAAATGGGGGAAAATTGAAAAAAAATTGGAAAAAAATAGGAGAAAAATAGAAAAAAAAATAGGAATAAATGGGGGAAAAGAAGGAGAAAAGGGAGAGGAAAAAGAGAAGAAAAAGGGAAGGAAAAGAATTCCAGGAAAAACTGGGAAAAACTTGGGAAAACTCACCCTGAGTGCTGGAGGCTGCAGTGCTCCAAGCTCCATATCCTGCAGGAAAAAACCAAAATCCAGATCAGGAAAAATGGAAAAATTCCCAATTTTTCCATCCCCAAATCCCCAATTCCCAATTTAAGGATTTCAAACCCCCAAATCCAAAGGTTATCCTGGAAAAAAAAGAGGAATGATCCCCAAAAAAAGCAGAATTTGGGGGTTTTTGGGTAGAATTTGCTTTTCCTGGTCGCTTTTGGAAAAGAAATTTGGAAATGTTGAGGTTTGGAGGGAAAATTTTCCCGGAATTTTCAAAAAAATTGAGGTTTTTGGCCCAAATTTCTCTGTTTTCCGATGGATTTTTGTCCTTTTGGGATGAAATTCCTTCGTTTTGTGTCTTTGGCTGTTGCAATTCCCATTATTCTGTTTATTTTTCCAAGGAAAATGGAGATAAAAACCTTGAGATTCCAGCAGGAATTTGATTAATTCCACAATTCAATATTCCAGGAGGAAAATCTTTGGGGAATAAATCCTAAAGTCTTCATTTTTTGGGATAAAATCCACGAAATCCATGAAAAAACAGGAAAAAAAAACACTGGGAAAGGAGAAAAGATGAATTTTCTGGAGGTTCTTGATTTTTATGAAGGAATTTTTTCCCCAGGAAGAAAAATTTTTATAAAAAAGTCTTTAATAATAAACTTTCTAAAAAAACAATCTTTTTTTGAAGAAGAAAAATCTTTAATAATAACAAAAATTTTTTAAAAATAACAATAATAATTAAACCCAACAATAATTCCAATAAATAATATCCAAAAATTGTGAGAATTCCTTAGTTTTCCATGGAAAAAATCCAGGAGAAAATCCCTCGAAAGCTGCTCAGAGTTTATTCCTGAAAATCCAAGAATTAATTCCATAAATCCAACCAAATCTTCCCCAGGAATAAGCCGGAAATGATGGAATTTTTTCCAAGTTTTTCATCCAGAAAAATCCAAGATTTGTAGGAATGGATTGAATCCAGATTTATGAATTCCCACCTGGGTTTGATTCCCAAAAAAACTGCTAAAAACATGGAAATAAAGGTTTAAAACCACAATGGGAAATTCAGAATTCCATCAATTCCAGGCAGGAATGAGGTGATCAATCCCAGCAGAGCCACAAAATCCAAGGAAAATTGTCCTTTTTGGGATCTTGACATCCTTAAAAATGAAGGAAAATTGGATTTTTGGGGATTTTTTGGAGTTCCTAATGCAGATTTGAGAGAAGGAAAGGGTGAATTCAGGCAGGAGAGAACAAAATCCAAGGATTTGGGAATTTTTCTCTCCTCTGCCATCCCAAAAAAGCTTGGATGGAGGGAATTCCTGGGAATTCTCAGCTCAGATTGTTGGTTTTTGGGAAATCCCAGAAGAAAGTTGAGATCCGGATGACATCAGGTTGGGATTTTCCCCTTCCTAATTCCTTTTTTTTCGGAGGTGTTTTGATTCTTGTGGAATTCCAGATGTTTCCTGATGAATCCTGAGGGAAATCCTGGTGGAATTTTGAGGGAAATCCAAGGGAAATTTTAGAGAAATCCAAGGGAATTTTGAGGGAAATCCAGTGGAATTTTCAGAGAGAATTCAGGTGGAATCCTGAGGGGATCCAAGGGAATTTTGAGGGAAATCCAGGAGGAAATCCTGAGGGAAATCCAGGAGGAAATCCTGAGGGAATCCAAGGGAATTTTGAGAGAGAATCCAGGTGAATTTTGAGGGAAATCCAGGGAGAATATTGAGAGAAATCCAGGTGAAATCCTGGGAGGATCTTAGGGAATTTTGATGGGAAATCCAGGGAGAATGCTGAGGGAAATCCAGTGCAATTTTGAGGGGAAATCAAGCGGAAATCTGAGGGAAATCCAGGAGGAAATCCTGAGGGAATCCAAGGCAATTTCGAGAGGAAATCCAAGGGAATTTTGAGAGGAAATCCAGGGGAATTTTGAGGGGAAATCCGGGAGGAAATCCTGAGGGAAATCCAGGGGAATTTTGAGAGAGAATCAAGGGGAAATCCTGAGGGGAACGAAGGGAATTTTGTGGGGAAATCCTGAGCGAAATCCGGGAGGAATCCTCAGGGGATCAAGGGAATTTCAAGGGGGAATGCAGGGAGAATCCTGAGGGGATCCAAGGGAATTCTGAGGAGAAATCCTGAGGGAAATCCAGTGGAATTTCGATTGGAAATCCAGGGAGGAATCCTGAGGGAAATCCTGAGAGAAATCCAGGCGGGAATCCTGAGGGAAACCCAGGAGTGAATCCGGAGAGAAACCCAAGAGTGAATCCCGCAAGCATCTAGAGAGGAATCCGGAGGGAAATCCGCGGAGGATCCTGAGGGAGAGCCGGAGGGGATGCGAAGGGGAATTCCGGGGCGATCCCCGTGAGGAGATCCCGTGAGGACCCCGGAAAGCGGCCAAGATCCCCGGGCAGGCACCACGGGACCTCCCGGGAGGAGAACCGGGACTCCGCGGCTGTCCCCGCCGTGGGGAAGAGGCAAACTGAGGCCAGGCGGGG
>NW_028147446.1:1580304-1620197 GCF_008360975.1 Lichenostomus cassidix
CCGGGATCAAAATCATTTTCTCCCAGGATCCAAAGTCCTTTTTTTCCGGGAACAAAGTCCCATTTTCCCCAGGATTTTAGGGTTTCTTCCTGGGATCCAAATCCCATTTTTCTGGGAAATAAATCCCTTTTCCTCCCAGGATCCAAAGTCCTTTCTTTGGGATCAAAATCCCATTTTTCCCAGGATCCAACATCCTTTCTTCCCGGGATAGAAATCCCATTTTTCTGGGATCAAATCCCATTTTTTGGGATCCAAATCCCTTTCATGGGATCCAAATCCCATTTCTCCCAAGATTTAGGTTTCTTCCTGGGATCAAAATCCCATTTTTTTGGGATCAAAATCCCATTTTTCTGGGATCAAAATCCCATTTTTTTGGGATCAAAACCCATTTTTTTTGGGATCAAAATCCCATTTTTTTTGGGATCAAAATCCCTTTTTTTTTGGGATCAAAGTCCCTTTTTTTTGGGATCAAAGTCCCATTTTTCTGGGATCAAATCCCATTTTTTGGGATCAAAATCCCTTTTTTCCCAAGATTTAGGGAAAAAATTCCCAAAACCCTCAACATTGGGCGAGAAAAACGACGAAAAACCAGAAAAAACCTCCAAATTGTTTTGGGATTTTTTTGGGATTTTTTTGGGATTTGGCTCTGGATGAAGTTGAGATTCCAACAAGGAGGAAAAATTGGGAAAAAATTCCCCAAAACCCCCAGGAATGGCGAAGGAAGGAAAAACCTCTGAGATTGGGAGAGAAAAACAACCAAAAAATGGGAAAAATCTGAATTTTCCTGGAATTTTTCCTGGATTTTTCCTGGAATTTTCCGGGATTTGGCTCTGGGTGATGCTGAGATTCCAAAGAGATCAAAAATTGGGAAAAATTCCCCAAAAATTCCAACGTCAAGGAAGAAAAACAGAAGAAAAACAGCAAAAAACCACTAAAAAATCTGAATTTTCCAGGAATTTTCCCCCATTTTTTCTGGGATTTTTCCAGGATTTTTCCTGGATTTTTTTCCAGGATGGGGAAAGAGAACATTGAGATACCAAAGAGACAGAAAAGCGTGAAAAATTTGAGAAAAACAGTGAAAAAACAGCAAAAAACCAGTGAAAATCCGCAAAAAACTCGGAATTTTCCTGGAATTTTCCTGGATTTTTTCCGGAATTTTTTCCAGAATTTTCCCAGAATTTTCCAGGATATTTCCAGGATGGGAAAGAGGATCCTAAGATACCAAAAAGAACAAAAATTGGGAAAAAAAACTCCCAAAAACCCCCAAAATCCAACGAAAAACCAGCGAAAAACCTCAAAAAACTCCAAATTTTCCCGGAATTTTTTCCAGGATTTTTCTGGGAATGGGGAAAGGGAAGGTGAGATCCCAGAGAAGAGAAAAATCGGGAAAAAATTCCCAAAAAACCCTTGAAATGGAGTGAGAAAAACACTGAAAAAAGGACAAAAAACCCTAAAAAACTCCAAATTTCCCGAAATTTTCCTGGAATTTTTCCGGAATTTTTCCAGAATTTTCCTGGGATATTTCAGGAAATGGGAAGGAAAACAATGAGATTCCAAGGAGAGAAAAAATCGAGAAAAATTCCCCAAAACCCCAAAATTTGACCAAGAAAAACATCCAAAAAAAGAGAGAAAAAAAGAGTAAAAAAGCAGAAAAAAGTGGGAATTTTCCCAGAATTTTTCTGGAATTTTTCCCTGGAATTTTCCCAGGATATTTCAGGGAAGGGGAAAGAAAACAAGGAAATCCCAACTAGAGAAAAAATCAGGAAAAATTCCCAAAAACCCCAAAATTTGACCGAGAAAAACACCAAAAAAAGGAGAAAAAAAGAGTAAAAAAGCAGAAAAAATTGGGAATTTTCATGGAACTTTTCCCAGAATTTTTCCAGGATATTTGAAACTCCCCAAAAATCCCAAATTTTCCCCAAAGATCAAAAAAATTCTCTCAAAAAAACCCAAAAATTCCCACAAAATCCCAGAATTTTCCCCAAAAAACCCAAAAATTCCCACAAAATCCCTAAAAGTCCCAAAAAATTACCAGAAAATCCCTCAAAATCAAAAAAACCCAAAAAAACCCCTGAAAATTCCCAGAAAATCCCCTAAATTCCCAAAAAAATCCCCAAAATCCCCAATAATTCTCAGAAAATCCAAAAAAAATCCCGAAATTCCCAAAAATATCCCAAAAATCCCCATAAATTCCCAAAAAATCCCCCAAAATTTCCCCAGAAAATCCCCCAAAATTTAAAAAAACCCCAAAAAATTCTGAAAAATCCCCAGAAAATAAAAAAAAAAATCCCCAAAAAGCCCCAAAATTCCCATAAATTTCCAGAAAATCCCAAAATTCCCAGAAAATCCCTAAAAATTTCCCAAAAAATCCCCAAAAATTTCCAAAAAATCCCCAAAATCTAAAAAAAATCCCCCAAAATTCCCAATAATTCCTCCAAAAATCCCCCAAAAATCCCAAAAAATCCCCAAAATCCCAAAAATTCCCCAAATCCCCATAGATTTCCAGAAAAATCCCAAAAAATCCTCAAATTCCAAAAAACAAAAATCCCCAAAAAATCCCAAATTCCCCAAAAAAATCCTCAAAAATCCCCAAATCCCAAAAATCTCCCAAAAAATCCCCAAAATCCAAAATCCCAAACTCCAAACCCATTAAAATCCCCCAAAATTCCCAGAAAATCCCCAAAATTCCCAAAAAATCCCCCCAAAAAAATCCCAAAAAACCCCAAAAAAATCCTAAAAAACCCCCAAAAAATCCCCAAAAATCCCCCAAACACCCTGAAAAATCCCCCAAAAATTCCCAAAAATCCCCAAAATTCCCAGAAAATCCCAGAATTTCTCACCCTCCTGTTCCTGTCGTGCTGAGGAGATCTGAGATGTCTCTGCAGGAGGTGATTCTGGGCTGGGATCAGCATGTCACACGCCTGGCAGTGAGCAGCCTCGATCCGCTGGAAAAAGTGCTCCTGGCCGATCCCTGGAGGGCACAATTCCCAAAAAATTCCCAAAAAATTCCATGGATTTAGTAATTTCCATTAAAAACATTGAATTGACCCCGAAATCCCCACCCTAAAGGGTTAAATCTGCTTGAAAAGGGTGAATTTGACCCCAAAAAATGAGGATTTGGCTGGAAAAAGTGCTCCTGGCTGATCCCTGCAGGGCACAATTCCCAAAAAATTCCCAAAAAATTCCCTGGAAAATCCAGTAATTTAGTGATTTCCATTAAAAACATTGAATCGACCCCAAAATCCCCACCCTAAAGGGTTAAATCTGTCCAAATTTGACCCAAAAATGAAGATTTGTCCTCAATCCGCTGGAAAAAGTGCTCCTGGCTGATCCCTGGAGAGCAGAATTCCCAAAAAATTCCATGGAAAATCCAATAATTTACTTATTTCCCATAAAAACATGGAATTGACCCAAAAATTCTCACCCTAAAGGGTTAAATCTGCTTCAAAAAGGTGAATTTGACCCCAAAAAATGAGGATTTGGCTGGAAAAAGTGCTCCTGGCCGATCCCTGAATCCCAAAAATCCCAAAGAATTCCATGGAAATTCCGTGGATTTCATGGATTTGAAGAATACACTGAATGGACCCCAAAATTCCCATTTTAAAAGGTTAAAATCTGATAAATTTTCCTATTTTTTCCCTAAAAAAATCCCATTTTTCTCTCCTTTTCTTTCTGCTTTCTCTGATCTTAAAATCATCCCAAAATCACCCTAAATGACCCAAAAATGACCCCAAAATCATCCAAAAATCACCCCAAAATAACCCTAAAAATCATCCCAAAAATTCCACCCAAAATTCACTTTTTTTCCCCAAAAATTGGCTTTTTTTCCTCCCAAAAAATCCAATTTTTCCACCCAAAAATTGCGATTTTTCCACCCAAAAAATCCAATTTTCCCCCTAAAAAAAATCCTATTTTTCCCCCTTTTCTTTCTGCTTTCTCTGATCTCAAAATCATCCAAAAATCCCCCAAAATTCATCACTTTTTCCCCAAAAATCCCCCTAAATCACCTTTTCCCCCCAGAAAATCCTATTTTTTCCCTCAAAAAAATCCCATTTTTCTCTCCTTTTTCTTTCTGCTTTCTCTGATCTCCAAATTATCCCAAAATTCCCCAAAAATTCCCAAAATTCCCCGGAATTCTGACCTTTGAAGGGATCAGGTCTCTGTTTGTTTCCTTCCTTCTCTGTCATCTCCTGACGACGTTTCTCGATTTTCCTGTTCCTGTTCACAATGTATTCCTGGAAAAAACGGGAAAATCCATGGAAAATTCCAGGAATTCTTGGGGAAAATGAGGAGTTTGGGGTTTTGGGGAAAAATCCTGAATTTCCAGCTTGAAAATCCTGAAAAATTCTGAATTTTCACCCTGAAAATCCTCAAAAATCTTGAATTTTGACTCTCAAATTCCTAAAAAATTCTGAATTTCCACCCTGAAAATCCAGATGGAAAAACCAGAAATTTCTTCCTGGAAAAAATGGGAAAATCCATGGAATTCCTGCAGGAAATTCCCAGAAAATTCCCAGAAAATTCCTGGAATTCTCGGGGAAAATGAGGAGTTTGGGGTTTTGGGGAAAAATAAAGAAACACCCTGAAAAAAAACCCCAAAAAATCCTGAAAAAAAATCTAAGAAAAATTCCTGAAAAATTAAAAAAAAAAAAAAATCCTGAAAAAATAATGGAAGAAATTCCTAAAAAATCAGAAAAAAAAGTCCTGAAAAAATTATGGAAAAAATTCCCGAAAAATCAGAAAAAATTGGAAAAAAATTCGAAAAAAAATTGAAAAAATTCAAAAAGAATCCACAAAAAATCCTAAAAAATTGTTAAAAATCGCCCCAAAAAATCGGAAAAAAATCCTCAAAAATCCCCAATTTCTCCCCCAACCTCCCAAACCCCCCAGGAATTCCCAGAATTCCCAAACCTGCAGGAATCCACAGTTTTATCCGGTAACTTCATTCCAATGTAGGAAAAAATCCTCCCAAAAATCCCAAAAAATCCTGAGAAAAAAATCCCCAAATTCCTGAAAAATAACAAAAAAACTGAATTTTTTTTTTTCCTGAAAAATCAAAAAACAAACCCCAAAAACCAGGAAAATATTTGAGAAAAATTCCTGAAAAATAAAAAAATCCTGAAAAAGAATGAAAAAATTCCCGAAAATCAAAAAAATTTTTAAAAATCCGAAAAAATCGAAAAAAATCAGAAAAAAATTCAAAAAAAAATTGAAAAATCCCCAAAATCCCAAATTTTCCCCCAACCTCCCCAACCCCCCAGGAATTCCCAAAATTCCCAAACCTGCAGGAATTCCACAGTTTGATCCGGTAACTTCATTCCAATGTAGGAAAAAATCCTCCCAAAAAATCCCCAAAAATCCTGAGAAAAAAATCCTCAAATTCCTAAAAAATTAGTAAAAAATCCTAGAAAAAAATTTTTATTCCTAAAAATCAAAATCTAAATCCCCAAAAATCATGAAAAAATTCGAGAAAAAAATTTTAAAATCCCTGAAAAAATAATGAAAAAATTCCTGAAAAATTGAAAAATCAGAAAAATTCGGGAAAAATTGAAAAATCAGAAAAAAATCGAAAAAATTAGAAAAAATCTCCAAAAAAATCCCAAAAAATCCCCCAAAATCCCCATTTTCTCTCCCAACCTCCCCAACCCCCCAGGAATTCCCGAAATTCCCAAACCTGCAGGAATTCTACAGTTTTATCTGGTAGCTTTGTCCCAATGTAGGAAAAACCTGGAAAATCCAGGAAAAAAATTCCCAAAAAGTTCTGAGAAAAAAATCCTCAAATTCCTAAAAAATTACTAAAAAATCCTAGAAAAAAAATTTTTATGCCTAAAAAATCAAAAACTAAATCCCCAAAAAATCATGAAAAAATTCGAGAAAAATTTTTAAAAATCCCTGAAAAAATAATGAAAAAATTCCTGAAAAATTGAAAAAAAAATCAGAAAAAATTCAGAAAAAAATCGAAAAGAATCACAAAAAAATTGAAAAAAAATTGAAAAAAATCCCAAAAAATCCCAAATTTTTCCCCAAACCTCCCCAACCCTCCAGGAATTCCGGAAATTGCCAAACCTGCAGGAATTCCACAGTTTGATCCGGTAGCTTTGTCCCAATGTAGGAAAAACCTGGAAAATCCAGGAAAAAAAATCCCAAAAAATCCTGAGAAAAAAATCCTCAAATTCCTAAAAAATTAGTAAAAAATCCTAGAAAAAAAATTTTTATTCCTAAAAAATCAAAATCTAAATCCCCAAAATCATGAAAAAGTTCGAGAAAAATTTTTAAAAATCCTGAAAAATCAGGAAAATTCCTGAAAAATGAAAAAAAAATCAGAAAAAATTCAGAAAAATCAAAAAAATCACAAAAATAAAAAAATTGAAAAAAATCAGAAAAAAATTCCAAAAAATCCCTAAAAAAATCCCCAAAAATCCCCAATTTCTCCCCCAACCTCCCCAACCCCCCAGGAATTCCGGAAATTCCCAAACCTGCAGGAATTCCACAGTTTTATCCGGTAGCTTTGTCCCGATGTAGCGCAGAGTTTCCCTGTGGAATTTGCTCTGCAGATGTCTCTGGATTTCCTCCTCCTCGAAACTCCGGAATTTGCAGATGGAGCAGGCGAACTGGATCCTGGAAAAACCAGAAATTTGGGAATTTTGGGGGAAAAAATGGGAAAAATTAGGAAATTTTGAGAAAAAAATGTGAAAAAATGGTGAAATTCCGTGAAAATTTGATCCCAAAATCCCCCAAAAATCCCAAAATTCTCATCCCAAAAGCAGAGAAAATTTCTGAATCTGAAGTGGATCCTGGAAAAACGGGAAATTTGGGAATTCTGGTTTAAAAAAAATGGGAAAAATCCTGAAATTCCACAAAATTTTGAGCAAAAAACATTAAAAAATTGGGAAATTCCTTAAAAATTTGACCTCAAAACCCCCAAAATCCCAAAATTCTTATCCTAAAAGCAGAGAAAATTTCTGAATTTGAGGTGGATCCTGGAAAAGTGGGAAATTTGGGGGAAAAAATGGGAAATTCCGTGAAATTTTGAGCAAAAAATGTGAAAAAATGGTGAAATTCCGTGAAAATTTGACCCCAAAATCCCAAAAAATTGCAAAATTCTGATCCTAAAAGCAGAGAAAATTTCAAATTTTAACTGGATCCTGGAAAAACGGGAAATTTGGGAATTTTGGGGGAAAAACCTGGGAAATATCCTGAAATTCCACGAAATTCTGAGTAAAAAACATGAAAAAACTGTGAAATTCCTTAAAAATTTGACCCCAAAACCCCCAAAAAATTGCAAATTTCATCCTAAAAGGAGAGAAAGTTGCTAAATCTGAAGTGGATCCTGGAAAAAAGGGAAATTTGGGAATTTTGGGGGAAAAAAATGGGAAATTCCGTGAAATTTTGAGCAAAAAACTTGAAAAAAGGGCAAAATTCCTTAAAAATTTCACCCCAAAACCTCAAAAAATCTCAAAATTCTCATCCTAAAAGCAGAAAAAATTCCTAAATCTGAAGTGGATCCTGGAAAAGTGGGAAATTTGGGAAATTTGGGGGGAAAAAAGGGGAAAAATTGGGAAATTCCACAAAATTCTGACTTTAAAACCTGAAAAAATTGGGAAATTCCCCCAAATTCCTAAAATTTTCCTGAAAATTTCCTGAAAATTCCCCAAAATTCCCAGAAAATTCCTCACAATTCCTCAAAATTCCCCAAAAATTCCCTGAAATTAAAAAAAAAATCCCAGAAAATTCCCTTAAAATCCCAGAAATTCCCCAAAAATTCAGAAAAATTCCAAAATTAAACCCCAAATTCTCCAAAATTCCCAAAAAATCCCAGAAAGTCTGAAAAATTCCAAGAAAATTCCCAAAATTCCCCCCAAATCCCAGAGAATTCAGAAAAATTCCCAAAAAATCAAAAAATCCCAAAATTCCCTCAAAATTCCCCCAAATTCCTAAAAATTCCCCAAAATTAAAAAAAATCCCAGAAAATTCCCTAATCATCCCAGAAATTCCACAAAAATTCTCCAAAATTCCAAAAAAATCCCAAAAAATTCTCCAAAACTCCCCCAAAAAACTCCTTGAAATTCCCAAAAATTCCCCCTAAAATCCCAGAAAATTCCGAAAAATTCCCAAAAAATTCCAAAAATAAAAAAAATTCCCTGAAAATTCCAAAAAAAATCCCCAAAATCCCCTGAAATTCCCAGAAAATTCAGAAAAATTCCTCAAAAATTCTCCAAAAATCCCAGAAAATTCAGAAAAATTCCCAAAAAAAATCCCAAAAATCCCCCAAAATCCCAAAAAATTCCCAAAAAATTCTCAAAATTCCCAAATCCCCAAATCCCCACCTGTCCATGGCTCTGTCTCTCATCCTGTCTCTCCTCCGTTGCTTTTCCCGTTTTTTCTTCAATTCCTCATCTTCCTCTTCAGATCCTGAGGGAAAATTGGGAATTTTCATCCCAAAAAAATATCATTTTGAGAAAAAATTTCACTTATTTTTTGGGAGAAATTTTTTTTACTTTTTTTTTTTTTTTAGTAATGATGAAATTAAAAAATATTTTGTTGTAAAAGGAAATCAAAAGTAATAAAATGATAGGAAATAATAATAAATATATGAATAATATAACAAAAATAATAAAAATATGACAAAATAGTATTGTAATTGAAATACTAAAAATAGAATAAAAATAATATAATAAAAATATATCAATAAAATAACAAAAACACAAAAAAACCTAAAACAATAAAATAAAAAATTAAATAAATATAATATACATACAATAAAAAAAAATTAAAATAATATTTTAAATTAAATATTTTATCTAATATAAAAATATTTTTATCCCCAAAAAATTTTCCCATCATTCCCAAAGCCCCAAATCCATGGATTTTCCCCTTTTTTTCCCACTTTTTTCCCAATTTTTTCCATCTTTCCTGTTTCTTTTCCCATTTTTCCCAATTTTCCCTGATTTTTCCCCATTTTTCCCTCTTTGTTCCCAATTTTTTCCTCTTCTCTCCCCATTTTTTCCCTTTTTTCCCCCATTTTTCCCTGGAATTTTTCCCCATTTTCCCCAAATCTCAGCAGCTTTGGCTTCCTTGGGAATTCCTTGACAAAACTACTAAAATTCCCTAAAAAACCCCAAAAAAATTCCTTAAAAAACCTCCAAAAATTCCTTAAAAAACCCCTGAAATTTCCTCAAAAAAAACCCCAAAATTTCCCTGAAAAAACCAAAAAATTTCCTAAAAAAACTCCAAAATTTCCTAAAAACCAAAAAAAAATTCTGTAAAAATAACCCCAAAAAATTCCCTAAAAAAAATCCCCAAAATTCCATTTAAAAACAAAACAAAAAAATTCCCTAAAAAACCCCAAAAAATCCCTAAAAAACCTTAAAATCCCTAAAAAAACAACAAAAAAAATCCCTAAAAAAACCCAAAAAAATTCCCTAAAAATCAAAAAAAATTCCTCAAAATCCAGGAAAACCTCCATTTGGCCCCAAAATTCCAGGAATTCTCCCGGAAAAAATGGAATTTAGGATCTCCTGGGAAGCAAATCCAGAATTTCTTCATCTCCTGGAAAAGAGAAAAAAAAGGAAAATTAATTTTTCTTGGAATTTTCTCCCAATTTTCTGGTGGGAAAAGCAGGAATTTGGAAATTTCCCAAATTTTTATGGATATTTTACCAAAAAATTTAATTTTTTCATGGAATTTTCCAGTTTTTCCTATTTTTTCCCCACTTTCTTCCCAATTTTTTTTCAATTTTTCCCAATTTTTTCCTATTTTTCCCAATTTTTTTCTCAATTTCCCCCAATTTTTCTGTTTTTCCGAATCTTTCAAAATTTCTTTCCCAATTTTTTCCCAATTATTCTCATTTTTTGTCAGTTTTTTTCCCCATTTTCTTCAGATTTTCTCAATTTCTATCAATTTTTCCCACTTGTTTCCAATTTTTCCCCATTTTTTCCTTATTCCTTTCTGATTTTTCCCCAGTTTTTCCCATTTTTTCCCCATTTTCTCCAATTTTCCCCAATTTTTCTCCAATTTTTCCCATTTTTTCCAATTTTCTCCAATTTTCTCCAATTTTCCCCAATTTTTCTCCAATTTTCTCCAATTTTCCCTAATTTTTCTCCAATTTTCCCATTTTTCCCCCAATTTTCCTCCAACTTTTCCCATTTTTTTCCCAAATTTTCCCAATTTTTCACATTTTTTCCCAATTTTTCCCAATTTTTCCCAATTTTTCCCCAATTTTTTCCCCCATTTTTCCAATTTTTTTCCAATTTCCCCCCACTTTTCCCAATTTTTTCTCAATTTTCCCCAAATTTTCCATTCCCACAATTTTTTGGGAATCCCAGGATGGAAAAATCCCTTTGGGAATCCAAAGAGGTGAAAAAAATTCCCGAAAATTCCAGTTTTTTGGGATCAATTCTGGACATTCCAAGCATTAAAAATTCCTCCAGGGCTGGAAAATTCCCAAATTTTCCCAAATTTTCCCAAAATTTTCCCAAAATTTTCCGGGATTTTGGGAATTCCAGGATTACTTACACCTTTCTCAGCTTCATCCAAGTTCTCTTCTCCTTCTCCATCTTCTCCTGGAAAAAAAATGGGAAAAATCAGCTGGAAAAATTCTGGGAATTACAGAAAATGGGTTGGAAATGGGAAATTCCTGAAAATTCATGGAAAATTCGTGGAAAATTTGTGGGAAATTTGTGGGAAATTCATAGGAAAAGAATAAAAATTCGTGGAAAATTCATGGAAAATCTGCGGAAAATTCAAGGGAAAAAAGGGAAATCCCAGGAAAAAGCTGAAAATTCTCCAGGAAATCCAGGAAAATCCCAGAAAATCCCAGAAAAATCCCAGCAAAAAGCTAGAAAATCCCAGAAAATCCAGGAAAATCCAGAAAATCCCAGGAAAAGTGGGAAAATCCCAGAAAAAAGCTGGAAAATCCCAGAAAATCCCAGAAAAAAGGCAGAAAACCCCAGAAAAATGCTATAAAATCCCAGGAAAAGTGGGAAAAATCCCAGGAAAAAGGCAGAAAATCCCAGAAAAGCCAGGAAAATCCCGAAAAATCCCAGAAAAATCCCAGAAAAACCCAGAAAAATCCCAGAAAAAAGCTAGAAATTCCCAGAAAAAAGCTGGAAAATCCCAGAAAATCCAGAAAACCCCAGAAAAAAGGCAGAAAATCCCAGAAAAAAGCTGGAAAATCCCAGAAAATCCCTGAAAAAACCTAGAAATTCCCAGCAAAAAGACAGAAAATCCCAGAAAAAAGCTAGAAACTCCCACAAAAATCCCAGAAAATCCCCAGAAATTCCCAGAAAATTCCAGAAAAAAAGCTAGAAAATCCCAGAAAATCCCAGGAAAATCCCGGAAAATCCCAGAAAAATCCCAGAAAATTCCCAGAAAATCCCAGAAAAAAAGCTGGAAATTTTCAGAAATTCCCGGAAAATCCCAGAAATTCCCAGAAAAAAGCTGGAAAATCCCAGAAAATCCCAGAAAATCTTGGAAAATCCCAGAAAAATCCCAGAAAAAAGCTGGAAAATCCCAGAAAATCCACAAAAACCCAGAAAAAAGCTGGAAATTCCCAGAAAAATCCCAGAAAAAAGCTAGAAATTCCCAGAAAAATCCCAGAAAATCCCAGGAAAAAGGCAGAAATTCCCAGAAATTCCCAGCAAAAAGCTAGAAATTCCCAGAAAAATCCCAAAAAATCCCAGAAAAAAGGCAGAAAATCCCAGAAAAAAGCTGGAAAATCCCAGAAAATTCCCAGAAAAATCCCAGAAAAAAGGCAGAAAATCCCAGAAATTCCCAGAAAAATCCCAGAAAATCCCAGAAAAAAGCTAGAAAACCCCAGCAAAAAGCTAGAAATTCCCAGAAAAAAGGCAGAAAATCCCAGAAAAAAGCTGGAAAATCCCAGAAATTTCCAGAAAAATCCCAGAAAAAAGCTAGAAATTCCCAGAAAAATCCCAGAAAATCCCAGAAAAAAGCTGGAAAATCCCAGAAATTCCTGAAAAATCCCAGAAATTCCCAGAAAAATCCCAGAAAATCCCAGAAATTCCCAGAAAAATCCCAGAAAAAAAGCAGAAATTCCCAGAAAATCCCAGAAAAAAGCTAGAAAATCCCAGAAAACCCCAGAAATTCCTGGAAAACCCCAGCCCCCTCCTCACCCCGCTCAGATCCGTCGTTGTCGCTGTCACTCCGCGGGTTTTTCCCGTCAGGATCCTCAGGATTTGGGGATCTTTTCCTCTTGCGGAACTCCGGCTCCGAGCGACTCGCCGAGCGGCTGCGGAACCAGCGGCGCTTGCCCTGAGAATTCCCAAAAAATATTGGGAATTAGGGAGGGAATGGAGGGGAGAGGGAGGAGGGGAGAAGCTGAGAGTTTGGGGGGAAATCTAAGGATTTTGGGGGAAAAATTCAAAGATTTTGGGGGAAAAATCCAAAGATTTTAGGAGAAAAATCCAAAGATTTTGGGGGAAAAATCCAAAGATTTTAGGAGAAAAATCCAAAGATTTTGGGAGAAAAATCCAAAGATTTTGGGAGAAAAATCCAAAGATTTTGGGAGAAAAATCCAAAGATTCTGGGAGAAAAATCCAAAGATTTTAGGAGAAAAATCCAAAGATTTTAGGAGAAAAATCCAAAGGTTTTAGGAGAAAAATCCAAAGGTTTTAGGAGAAAAATCCAAAGATTCTGGGGGAAAATCCAAACATTTTGGGAGAAAAATCCAAAGATTTTGGGAGAAAAATTCAACGATTTTGGGAGAAAAATTCAAGGATTTTGGGGGAAAAATCCAAGGATTTGGGGGGAAATCCCGAAAATGGGAGACTCAGGGGAGGCAAAATCAAAGGATTTGGAGAAAAATCCATGAGTTTTGGGGGAAAATCCACGGATTTTGGGGAAAATCTTGGGAATTAGGGGGGAATGAGAGGGTTTGGGGAATGATGGGGAGGGGAGAGGGAGGAGGGGAGAATCTGAGAGTTTGGGGGAAAATCTAAGGATTTTGGGGAAAAAATCCAAGGATTTTGGGAAAAATCCTGGAAATTGGAGCCTCAGGAGGGGAAAATCCAAGAGTTTGGGAGAAAAATCCCAGAATTTTGGGGAAAATCTGGGAATTAGGGATGGGAGAGGAAGAATTCCAGGGGTTTGGGGGGAAAATCCTGAAAATCAGAGCCTAAGGGGTGCAAAATCCAAGGATTTGGGAGAAAATCCTGGAAATCAGAGCCTCAGGGGAGGCAAATCCAAGGATTTTGGGGAAAATCTTGGGAATTAGAATCTCAGGGGTGGAAAAATCCAAGGATTTTGGGGGAAAATCCTGAAAATCAGAGCTTGGAAGAGGCAGAATTCAAGGATTTGGGAGAAAAATCCAAGGATTTTGGGGGAAATCCGGGAATTAGGGGTGGGAATGGAAGGGTTTGGGGAAAATTCCAAAAATTGGAGAGTCAGGAGGGGAAAATCTGAGAGTTTTGGAGGAAAAATTCCAAGGATTTTGGGAGAAAATCCTGGAAATTAGAGCCTCAGGAGGGGAAAATCCAAGAGTTTTGGCAGCAAAATCTTGGCAATTAGAGTCTCAGGGGTGGAAAAAAGTGGGAAAAATTTGGGCAAAAGTGGAAAACCGGTTGAAAAAAGTGTGTCAACCATGAAAAGAAGTGGAGAAAACCCAGAAAAAATGTGAAAAAAAACGTGAAAAAAGAGGAAAAACAAAGAAAAATGTGGGAAAAACATAGAAAAAAGTGGGAAAAACCCAGAAAAAATGTGGAAAAAAGTGGAAAAAATGTGGGGAAAACCAAAAAAAAGCGGGAAAAACTGGGAAAAACCTCAAAAAAAGTGGGAAAACCCTGGGAAAAAATGGGAAAAACCCAGAAAAAATGTGGAAAAAAGTGGAAAAATGTGGGAAAAATGGGGGAAAACCTGGAAAGAAGTGGGAAAAATTGGGGAAAAACCTGGAAAAAAGTGGGAAGAAAGTGGGAAAACCCATGAAAAATGTGGAAAAAACCAAGTAAAAAAGTGGGAAAAAGTGGGAAAAACATAGAAAAAAGTGGGAAAAATTGGAAAAAAACTGGAAAAAAGTGGGGAAAACCTGGGAAAAATGGGGAAAACATAGAAAAAAAGCAGGAAAAAGTGGGAAAACCCATGAAAAATGGGGAAAAAACCACAGAAAAAAGTGGGAAAAACTGGAAAAAAAGTGGGAAAAATTGGGAAAACCCATGGAAAATATGGAAAAAAACACAGAAAAAAGTGGGAAAAATGGGGAAACCCTGGGAAAAGGTGGGAAAAAGTGGGAAAAACCTGGGAAGAAAGCGGGAAAACCCATAAAAATGTGGAAAAAAACAAGAAAAAATTGGGAAAAATTGGAAAAAACCTGGAAAAAAGTGGGGAAAAAAGTGGGGAAAAAAGTGGGGAAAAAAGTGGGAAAAAAAGTGGGAAAAAAAGTAGGAAAAAAAGTGGGAAAAAAGTGGGAAAAAAGTGGGAAAAAAGTGGGAAAAAAGTGGGAAAAAAGTGGGAAAAAAGTGGGAAAAAAGTGGGAAAAAAGTGGGAAAAATTGGAAAAAAGTGGGAAAAACATAGAAAAAAGTGGGAAAACCAAAAAGAAGTGGAAAAAAGCGGGAAAAATGTGGGAAAAACCAAGAAAAAAGCGGGAAAAACCTGGAAAAAAGTGGGAAAAATTGGGGAAAAATTGGGAAATAGTGGGAAAACCCTAGAAAAAAATGGGAAAACCCCGACAAACCCCCTGAAATTCCCCAAATGCCATACTCACCATGCCAGCATTCCAAGGAAAAGCTCCCATCCTCTCCCTGCTCCTCCTGCCCATCCCGAAATTCCCGGCTCTGCCCACGGCCGGCATTCCCAGCATCCCGAAATCGCCGGGATAATCCGGATACTCCTGGTATTCCCCGGGATAATCGCCGGGATAATCCCCCGGATAATCTCCCGGGTAATCCGCGGGATAATCTCCGGGATATTCGGGATAATCGGCGGGATATTCGGGATAATCCCCGGGATATTCCGGCGGCGCCAAGGCCTGGGAGAAGAGGGAGGGCAGAGGGCGGGAGGAGGAGGAGGAGGAGGAGGAGGAGGAGGAGGAGGAGGAGGGAGGAAGGCCGCGGTTTGGCGGGAACTGGGAGTCGGCCCAGCGCGGGAATTCGGCGATTCTGGCGGGAATTCGGCAGCGAGGGGCGGAGCGAAGGCGGAGGGAGGAGCTGGAGGTGGAGCTGGAGGTGCTGCGGGTGGGGATGGCGAAGGAGCCGCAGTGATTCCCAGAGGGAATTTCCTGATCCGGGAAAGGGCGGAACGGCTGAGAGGGGAACGAGGAGAAGCGGAAAGAGCTGCGGAAAAATGAGAAAAAAAATTGGTTAGTGTGGTGGAAAAATCCGGGAAAAAACCTGGAAAAAATTGGGTTAGAGTGGTTGAAAAATGGGTGAAAAAAACCTGGAACGATAGCATTAAAAGCAGAAAAAATTGGGGGAAAATTGGGGAAAAATTGGGGGAAAATCGGGAAAAAATTGGGATTAGAGTGCTGGAAAAATGGGAATAATGGGGGAAAAAACTGAGGAAAAACTGGGATTCGAATGCTGGAAAAGTGGGTGAAAAAAACTGGAAAAATGGGATTAAAAGGGGAAAAAATTTAGATTAGCGTGGTGGAAAAATGGGTGAAAAAAACCTGGAAAAATGGGAATAAAGGGGAGAAAACCTGGGGAAAAAATGTGTTTGGATTTGTGGGAATTCCAGGTGGGAATGGCGAAGGATTCACAGCGATTCCCAGAGGGAATTTCCTGCTCAGGGAAAGGGCAGAACGGCTGGGAGGGGAAGGAGGAGAAGCGGAAAGAGCTGGAAAAAAAATAAGGAAAAGTTGGTTAGAATCATCGAAAAATGGGTGGAAAAAACCTGGGAAAAATTGGGTTAGAGTGATGGAAATACGGGTGAAAAAACCTGGAGAAATGGGATTAAAGGGGAAAAAATTGGGGAAAACTTGGGGGAAAATGGGAGGAAAATTGGGGAAAAATTGGGGAAAAATCGGGGAAAAATCAGGGAAAAATTTGGATTATAGTGGTGGAAAAATGGGAAAAAATTGGGGAAAAATTTGGCTTGGAGTGGTGGGAAAATGGGAATAAAGAGGGAAATAACTGGGGAAAACTTGGGGTTGGATTTGTGGGAATTCTGGGTGGGGATGGCGAAGGATTCACAGCGATTCCCAGAGGGAATTTCCTGCTCCGGGAAAGGGCAGAACGGCTGGGAGGGGAAGGAGGAGAAGCGGAAAGAGCTGGAAAAGAACAGAAAAACATGGGTTAGAGTCATGGAAAAATCCGGGAAAAAACCTGGAAAAAATCGGATTACAGTGGTGGGAAGAATGGGTGAAAAAACCTGGAAAAATGGGATTAAAGGGGGAAAAAATCGGGAAAAAATTGGGAAAAAATTGGGATTATAGTGGTGCAAAAATGGGAAAAAATTGGGGAAAAATTGGGGAAAAATTGGGCTTGGAGTGGTGGGAAAATGGGAATAAAGAGGGAAAACTTGGGGTTGGATTTGTGGGAATTCTGGGTGGGGATGGCGAAGGATTCACAGTGATTCCCAGAGGGAATTTCCTGCTCAGGGAAAGGGCGGAACGGCTGGGAGGGGAAGGAGGAGAAGCGGAAAGAGCTGGAAAAGAACAGAAAGAAATTGGTTAGAGTCATGGAAAAAATCTGGCAAAAACTGGGTTAAAGTGGTTGAAAAATGGGTGAAAAAACCTGGAAAAATGGGACTAAAAGGGGAAAAAATTGGGGGAAAAAATTGGGATTATAGTGGTGCAAAAATGGGAAAAAATTGGGGAAAAATTGGGCTTGGAGTGGTGGAAAAATGGGAATAATGAGGGAAAACTTGGGGTTGGATTTGTGGGAATTCTGGGCAGGAATCCCGAAGGATTCGCAGTGGAAAAGTTGGTTAGATTCCTTGAAAAATTCTGGAAAAAACCTGGAAAAAATTGGGTTAGAATGGTGGGAAAAATGGGCGAAATCATCAAAAAATCCTGGAAAAAAATTGGGGAATAATAAGATTGAAGAGGGAAAAAATTCGCAAGAAATGGGATTACCGTGGTGGAAAAATGGGTGAAAAAAACTGGAAAAATGGGATTGAAAGGGGGAAAAAATTGGGGAAAAATTGGGAAAAAATTGGGATTGGAATGCTGGAAAAATGGGTGAAAAAACCTGTAAAAATGGGATCACAGGGGGAAAAAAATCAGGAAAAAATTTGGATTAGAGCGGTAGAAAAATGGGATTAAGAAAGGAAAAATTGGGAAAAAATCAGAAAAAAATTGGGGAAAAATTGGGGAAAATTGGGAAAAAAATGGGGGGAAAATGGGGAAAAATTGGGAAAAAATTGGGGAAAAATTGGGGAAAAATTGGGGAAAAATTGGGATTAGTGTGGTGAAAAAATGGGATAGAAGAGGAAAAAAAAACCTGGAAAAAATCCGGATGAGAATCTGGGACAAAACAAAGATTTGAAATTCAGGAATGAACACAAACTCGCAGATTTTTGGGAATTCTCTCCCGTTTTTCCCACCTCTCCTGAGTTAAAATCTGGAATTAATCACTCAAATTTTTTGGAGAAACTCTGAAATTTGGGGATAAAACAGCCTAACTCAGAAATTCGGGAATAAACTCAAATCCCCAAATTTTTGGGAATTCTCTCCCATTTTCCCACCTCTCCTGAGTTAAAATCTGGATTTAATCACTCAAATTTTTGAGAAAAACTCTGGGAAAAACACTGAAATTTGGGGATAAAACAGCCTAACTCAGAAATTCGGGAATAAACCCAAAACCCACAGAATTTTGGGAATTTTTGGGATGAAATTCCCACCTGTCCTGCTCAGAAATTTGGGAATAAACCCAAAACCCAGGAATTTTGAGAATTTTTGGGCTCCAATCCCCACAAAATTTTTGGGAATTCTCTCCTGCTTTTCCCACCTCTCCTAAATTAAAATCTAGATTTGATCACCTATATTTTTGGGAAAAACACTGAAATTTGGGGATAAAACAGCCCAGCTCAGAAATTTGGGAATAAACCCAAATTCCCCAATTTTTGGGAATTCTCTCCTGTTTTTCCCACCTCTCCTGAGTTAAAATCTGGATTTAATCACTCAAATTCTTGGAAAAAACTCTGAAATTTGGGAATAAAACAGCCTAACTCAGAAATTCGGGAATAAACCCAAAACCCACGGAATTTTGGGAATTTTTGGGTTCCAATTCCCACCTTCCCTGAGTTAAAATCCAGAATTAATCACTCAAATTTTTGGGAAAAACACTGGGAAAAACTCTGAAATTCAGGAATAAAACAGCCCAACTCAGAAATTCAGGAATAAACCCAAAACCCAGTGAATTTTGGGAATTTTTGGGCTCCAATCCCCACAAATTTTTGGGAATTCTCTCCTACTTTTCCCACCTCTCCTGAGTTAAAATCTAGACTTAATCACTCAAATTCTTGGAAAAAACACTGAAATTCTGGGAATAAAAACAGCCTAACTCAGAAATTCGGGAATAAACCCAAAACCCCCCAAATTTGGGGAAATCTCTCCCAGTTTTCCCACCTCTCCTGACTCAAAATCTGGATTTAATCACTCAAATTTTTGGGAAAAACTCTGAAATTTGGGGATAAAACAGCCCAGCTCAGAAATTCAGGAATAAACCCAAAACCCCCCAAATTTTTGGGAATTCTCTCCCATTTTCCCACCTCTCCTGAGTTAAAATCTGGATTTAATCACTCAAATTCTTGGGAAAAACACTGAAATTCTGGGACTAAAACAGCCTAACTCAGAAATTCAGGAATAAACCCAAAACCCACGGAATTTTGGGAATTTTTGGGATGAAATTCCCACCTCTCCTGAGTTAAAATCTAGATTTAAACACTCGAATTTTTGGGAAAAACTCTGGGAAAAACACTGAAATCTGGGAATAAAACTGCCTAACTCATAAATTCGGGAATAAACTCAAAATCCAGGGAATTTGGGAATTTTTGGGATGAAATTCCCACCTCTCCTGAGTTAAAATCTGGAATTAATCACTCAAATTTTTGGGAAAAACTCTGGGAAAAATACTGAAATTCGGGAATAAAACTGCCTAACTCAGAAATTCGGGAATGAACGTGAAAAACTGAGAATTATTGGGATATTTGGGATGCAATTCCCATGTTTTGGGAACGAAAACACGGAAATATTTGGGAAAAACGCTGGAATTCTGGGAATAAAACCAGCCTAACTCAGAAATTTGGGAATAAACCCAAAACCCACAAATTTTGGGAATTTTGGGGCTCCAATTCCCACCTCTCCTGAGTTAAAATCTGGATTTAATCACTCAAATTCTTGGGAAGAACTCTGGAATTCGGGACTAAAACAGCCTAACTCAGAAATTCGGGAATAAACCCAAAACCCAGGGAATTTGGGAATTTTTGGGATGAAATTCCCACCTCTCCTGAGTTAAAATCTAGATTTAAACACTCAAATTTTTTGGAAAAACTCTGAAATTTGGGGATAAAACAGCCTAACTCATAAATTCGGGAATAAACCCAAAACCCACAAATTTTGGGGCTCCAATTCCCACCTCTCCCGAGTTAAAATCTGGATTTAATCACTCAAATTCTTGGGAAAAACACTGAAATTCTGGGAATAAAACAGCCTAACTCAGAAATTCAGGAATAAACCCAAAACCCAGGGAATTTGGGAATTTTTGGGATGAAATTCCCACCTCTCCTGAGTTAAAATCTAGAATTAATCACTCAAATTCTTGGAAAAAACTCTGGAATTCTGGGAATAAAACCAACACAACTCAGAAATTCGGGAATAAAACCCAAATCCCCCAAATTTTTGGGAATTCTCTCCCATTTTCCCACCTCTCCTGAGTTAAAATCTAGATTTAATCACTCAAATTCTTGGGAAAAACACTGAAATTCTGGGAATAAAACAGCCTAACTCAGAAATTCAGGAATAAAACCCAAAACCCACAAATTTTTGGGAATTCTCTCCTGCTTTTCCCACCTCTCCTGAGTTAAAATCTGGATTTAATCACTCAAATTTTTGGAAAAAACTCTGAAATTCTGGGAATAAAACAGCCCAGCTCAGAAATTCGGGAATAAACCCAAATCCCCCAAATTTTTGGGAATTCTCTCCCATTTTCCCACCTTTCCCAAGTTAAAATCTAGAATTAAAATCTCAAATTTTTGGGAAAAACTCTGGAATTCTGGGAATAAAACCAGCCTAACTCAGAAATTATGGAATAAAACCCAAAACCCACGGAATTTGGGAATTTTTGGGATGAAATTCCCATGTTTTCTGAATTAAAATCCGGAATTAATCACTCAAATTCTTGGAAAAAACTCTGGAATTCTGGGAATAAAACCAACACAACCCAGAAATTCGGGAATAAAACCCAAAATCCCCCAAAATTTTGGGAATTCTCTCCCATTTTCCCACGTCTCCTGAGTTAAAATCTGGCTTTAAACACTCAAATTTTTGGGAAAAACTCTGGGAAAAATACTGAAATTCGGGAATAAAACAGCCCAACTCAGAAATGCGGGAATAAACCCAAAACCCAGGGAATTTTGGGAATTTTTGGGATGAAATTCCCACCTCTCCTAAATTAAAATCTGGATTTAATCACTCAAATTCTTGGGAAAAACACTGAAATTTGGGGACAAAACAGCCTAACTCAGAAATTCGCGAATAAACCCAAAACCCCCCAAATTTTGGGAATTCTCTCCCATTTTCCCACCTGTCCTGCTCCTCCCCTGCCTCCGCCGCTCCCTCCTTGGAGAGCAGGTCGAGGCGCTGGTTGATCTTGGCGATGATGGAATCGGAATTTTCCGCGGGAATCCCCTGGAAGGTTCCGGAAAGTTCGGCGGCGCCGGCGGGAAACGCCAGCTCAGCGCTTTTGGGGTTCTCCCAGGAGGAGCTGGAGGTGGTGGTTGGGGTGAAGGAGTAGGAGGAACCGGCTGGGGTGGAGCTCTGGGGGGTGTAGTAGTCGTAGCCTTCGTAGCCTGCAAGGGAATTAATGAATTGGTTAATTAATCAGTTAATAAATGGGGTAATTAGGGAGTTATTTAAGGGTTAATTCGGTTTTTAAAGGATTAGTTCTGTGATTTCAGGGGTGAAGGAGTAGGAGGAACCAGCTGGGGTGGAGCTCTGAGGGGTGTAGTAGTCGTAGCCTTCGTAGCCTGCAAGGTAATTAATGACTTGGTTAATTAATCGGTTAATTAATGGGCTAATTAAGGGGTTAATTCAGTTATTGAAAGGTTAGTTCTATTATAGGAGAAGTTGGATCCAAGGAAGAAAAATCATGGAATTATTTCAAATGAATTTGAGAGTTGGAGGAGTCAAAACCCTTAAATTATTGGAGAATTAATTAAGAAATGGGTTAATTAGGGGATTAATTAAGGAGTTAATTCAATCATTGAGAGGTTAATTCATTTATTGGAGAAGTTGGACGCAAGGAGGAAAAATTTGGAATAGTTTTGGGATCATTTTGAGGGAATTTGGGGGTTGGAGGAGTCAGAAACTGCAGTAGTTAATTCATTAATTGGTTATTAATTGATGATTAGTACGTTAATTAAGGAATTGATTAAGTTATTAAAGGATTGATTTTAGAAAAAGGAGAAAAAAGGGAGAAAAAAGGGAGAAAAAAGGGAGAAAAAAGGGAGAAAAAAGGGAGAAAAAAGGGAGAAAAAAGGGAGAAAAAAGGGAGAAAAAAGGGAGAAAAAAGGGAGAAAAAAGAGGGAAAAAAGGGAGAAAAAAGGGAGAAAAAAGGGAGAAAAAAGGGAGAAAAAAGGGAGAAAAAAGGGAGAAAAAAGGGAGAAAAAAGGGAGAAAAAAGGGAGAAAAAAGATGAAAAAGATGGAAAAAAAAGAGAAAAGATGGAAAAAAAGTGAAAAAAAAATTGGAAAAAAGAGGAAAAAGATGGAAAAAAAGGAGAAAAGAAGGAAAAAAAGAGGAAAAAAGGTGAAAAAAAGGAGAAAAAAGATGAAAAAACCCAAAAAAAGGTGAAAAAAGGCAGAAAAACCCCAAAATTGAGGAATTAACAGAAAATCCAATCAGAGCTGAATGAGGAGAAAGAGAAATTCCCAAATTCCTGAGGATTGAACCCAAAATCCAGGGAATTCTCACCCACCTTGCCAGCTGGTCGTGTTTGCAGCATAGGAACCTGGAGAAGAGAAAAAATGGGAATTTTTGTCAGGAAAAAGGGAAAATTTGGGGGTAAACAGGCAAAGGTTGGGGGATTTTGGGGAAAAATTGGGGATTTTGGGGAAAAAATTTGGGAATTTTGGGATGAAAAATGGGGATTTTGGGAATAAAATGGGAATTTTGGGGAAAAATTTGGGGATTTTGGGGGAAAAATTGGGGATTTTGGGAGGAAAAATTGGGAATTTTGGGGTGAAAAATGGGGATTTTGGGGGAAAAAACGGGGAAAAGGAGGGAAAAGGAAAAAGGAAAGGAAAATGTGGGGGAAGGAAAAAAAAGGAAAAAAGAAAAAAGGGAGAAAATGGGGAAAAGGGGGAAAAAGGAGAAAAAGGGAAAAAAGGAGGAAATAAAGACAAAAGAGGGAAAAAATTGGGGAAAAAGGGGAAAAAGGAGAAGGAAAATAGGAGAAAAAGGGAGAAAAATGGGAGGAAAATTGGAGAAAATAGAGGGAAATAGGGAAAAATGGAAAAATATTTTAAAAATAGGGAAAATGGGGGAAAAATGGGAAAAAAGGAGGAAAAATGGAAGGAAAAAGGAAGGAATGGAGAAAAAAAGAAAAAAGGGGAAAATGGGAGAAAGGAAAAAAGAGGAAATAAAGACAAAAAAGGGAGAAAAATGGGAGAAAAAAGAGGAAAAAAATGGGAGAACAATAGGGAAAAATAGAAAAAAAATAGGAAAAAAGTGGGAGAAAATGGGGGAAAAATGGGAAAAAAGGAAGAAAAAGTTCAGGAAAAAGGGAAGGAATCGAGAAAAAAGGGAAAAATGGGAAAAAGGAAAGAAAGAAATTAAAGACAAAAAAAGGAGGAAAATGGGAGAAAAATGGAGAAAAAATGGGAGAAAAATGGGGGGAAATGGAAAAAAATAGAAAAAATAGGGAAAAAAATAGGAAAAAATGGGGGAAAATGGGAAAAAATAGGAAAAAATGGGGGAAAAGAAGGGAAAAGGGAGAGGGAGAAGAGAAGGAAAAGGGAAGGAAAAAGTTCAGGAAAAGGGAAGGAATAGAGAGAAAAAAGGGAAAAATTGGAAAAAGGAAAAAACCAGAATAAAGACAAAAAAAGGAGGAAAATGGGAGAAAAATGGAGAAAAAAGGAAGAAAAGAGGGAGAAAAATGGAGAAAAAAGGGAGAAAAAGGAGAAAAATGGGGGAAAAAAATGGAAAAAACCTAGAAAAAATAGGGAAAAAATGGGGAAAAATAGAAAAAAATTGGAAAAAAATAGGAGAAAAATAGAAAAAAATAAAGAAAAAAAGGGGAAGAGAAGGGGAAAAGGGAGAGGAAAAAGAGAAGGAAAAGGGAAGGAAAAAATTCCAGAAAAAGTTGGGAAAAACTTGGGAAAAAATGGGGGAAAGAAGGGAAAGGAGAGGAAAAAGAGAAGAAAAAGGGAAGGAAAAAATTCCAGAAAAAATGGGAAAAACTTGGGAAAAAATGGGGAAAAATTGAAAAAAAAATTGGAAAAAAATAGGAGAAAAATAGAAAAAAAAATAGGAATAAATGGGGGAAAAGAAGGGAAAAGGGAGAGGAAAAAGAGAAGAAAAAGGGAAGGAAAAGAATTCCAGGAAAAATTGGGAAAAACTTGGGAAAACTCACCCTGAGTGCTGGAGGCTGCAGTGCTCCAAGCTCCATATCCTGCAGGAAAAAACCAAAATCTAGATCAGGAAAAATAGAAAATTCCCAAATTTTCCATCCCCAAATCCCCAATTCCCAATTTAAGGATTTCAAACCCCCAAATCCAAAGGTTATCCTGGAAAAAAAGGAGGAATGATCCCCAAAAAAAGCAGAATTTGGGGTTTTCTGGTAGAATTTGCTTTTCCTGGTTGCTTTTGGAAAAGAAATTTGGAAATGTTGAGGTTTGGAGGGAAAATTTTCCCGGAATTTTCCAAAATATTGAGGTTTTTGGCCCAAATTTCTCTGTTTTCCGATGGATTTTTGTCCTTTTGGGATGAAATTCCTTCGTTTTGTGTCTTTGGCTGTTGCAATTCCCATTATTCTGTTTATTTTTCCAAGGAAAATGGAGATAAAAACCTTGAGATTCCAGCAGGAATTTGATTAATTCCACAATTCAATATTCCAGGAGGAAAATCTTTGGGGAATAAATCCTAAAGTCTTCATTTTTTGGGATAAAATCCACGAAATCCATGAAAAAACAGGAAAAAAAAACACTGGGAAAGGAGAAAAGATGAATTTTCTGGAGGTTCTTGATTTTTATGAAGGAATTTTTTCCCCAGGAAGAAAAATTTTTATAAAAAAGTCTTTAATAATAAACTTTCTAAAAAAACAATCTTTTTTTGAAGAAGAAAAATCTTTAATAATAACAAAAATTTTTTAAAAATAACAATAATAATTAAACCCAACAATAATTCCAATAAATAATATCCAAAAATTGTGAGAATTCCTTAGTTTTCCATGGAAAAAATCCAGGAGAAAATCCCTCGAAAGCTGCTCAGAGTTTATTCCTGAAAATCCAAGAATTAATTCCATAAATCCAACCAAATCTTCCCCAGGAATAACCCGGAAATGATGGAATTTTTTCCAAGTTTTTCATCCAGAAAAAGCCAAGATTTGTAGGAATGGATTGAATCCGGATTTATTCATTTCCACCTGGGTTTGATTCCCAAAAAAACTGCTAAAAACACGGAAATAAAGGTTTAAAACCACAATGGGAAATCCGGAATTCCATAAATTCCAGGCAGGAATGAGGTGATAAATCCCAAAAATTCCATAATTCCTGGAATAATTCCATCAATTCCAGGCAGGAATGAGGTGATCAATCCCAGCAGAGCCACAAAATCCAAAGAAAATTGTCCTTTTTGGGATCTATAGATCCTTAAAAATGAAGGAAAATTGGATTTTTGGGGATTTTTTGGAGTTCCTAATGCAGATTTGAGGGAAGGAAAGGGTGAATTCAGGCAGGAGAGAACAAAATCCAAGGATTTGGGAATTTTTCTCTCCTCTGCCATCCCAAAAAAGCTTGGATGGAGGGAATTCCTGGGAATTCTCAGCTCAGATTGTTGGTTTTTGGGAAATCCCAGAAGAAAGTTGAGATCCGGATGACATCAGGTTGGGATTTTCTCCTTCCTAGTTCCTTTTTTTCGGAGGTGTTTTGATTCTTGGGGAATTCCAGATGTTTCCTGATGAATCCTGAGGGAAATCCAGGTGGAATTTTGAGGGAAATCCAAGGGAAATTTTAGAGAAATCCAAGGGAATTTTGAGGGAAATCCAGTGGAATTTTCAGAGAGAATTCAGGTGGAATCCTGAGGGGATCCAAGGGAATTTTGAGGGAAATCCAGGAGGAAATCCTGAGGGAAATCCAGGAGGAAATCCTGAGGGAATCCAAGGGAATTTTGAGAGAGAATCCAGGTGAATTTTGAGGGAAATCCAGGGAGAATATTGAGAGAAATCCAGGTGAAATCCTGGGAGGATCTTAGGGAATTTTGATGGGAAATCCAGGGAGAATGCTGAGGGAAATCCAGTGCAATTTTGAGGGGAAATCAAGCGGAAATCTGAGGGAAATCCAGGAGGAAATCCTGAGGGAATCCAAGGCAATTTCGAGAGGAAATCCAAGGGAATTTTGAGAGGAAATCCAGGGGAATTTTGAGGGGAAATCCGGGAGGAAATCCTGAGGGAAATCCAGGGGAATTTTGAGAGAGAATCAAGGGGAAATCCTGAGGGGAACGAAGGGAATTTTGTGGGGAAATCCTGAGCGAAATCCGGGAGGAATCCTCAGGGGATCAAGGGAATTTCAAGGGGGAATGCAGGGAGAATCCTGAGGGGATCCAAGGGAATTCTGAGGAGAAATCCTGAGGGAAATCCAGTGGAATTTCGATTGGAAATCCAGGGAGGAATCCTGAGGGAAATCCTGAGAGAAATCCAGGCGGGAATCCTGAGGGAAACCCAGGAGTGAATCCGGAGAGAAACCCAAGAGTGAATCCCGCAAGCATCTAGAGAGGAATCCGGAGGGAAATCCGCGGAGGATCCTGAGGGAGAGCCGGAGGGGATGCGAAGGGGAATTCCGGGGCGATCCCCGTGAGGAGATCCCGTGAGGACCCCGGAAAGCGGCCAAGATCCCCGGGCGGGCACCACGGGACCTCCCGGGTGGTGAAGCGGGACCCGCCGGGCGTCCCCGCCGTGGGGAAGAGGCAAACTGAGGCCAGGCGGGGGGGAGGAGGAGCCGCTGCCGCCATTTTGTGTCGTCGGTAGAAATGGGCCCGGCGCCATTTCCGCCCCCCTCCCCTCAGGCAGCGACCCCCGCTCGGCCAATCAGCGCCGCCCTAGCGGTGAGTGACGTGGCGCTCAGCCAATCGGCGGCGCCGCCGCCTCACGCGGGGCGGGCGTTGCGCTTCCCGCTGCGGCGGAGCTCCCGCGGCTCGCCCGCCGGGAACGGAACCGCCGCTGAGGGAGCGGCGGGACGGGAGCGCCGCTTCCCCCGGCAGCTGCGGAACCGTGGAGCCTGCCCGCCCGCCCGCCCCGCGCCGCGCCGCGCCGCGCCGCACCTACCGCCGTAGCCAGGCTCCATCGCGGCCTCCTCCGCCCGCCGCCGCCGCCGCTTCACCGCCCGCTCCCCTCACTGCCGCCTGCGCACGCGCGCGGCACCGGCCGCCCTTTAGGCCCCGCCCACGATGCGCCTCATTGGTTGATCATCCCAGAAGCGCGGCCCGCCCGCCGCTCCTATTGGTCAGGGTGGAATCCCGCCCACGATCTGATTGGTGGGGGCTCTCGCTCCCTGAGGGCACCGCCTGTCAATCACAGGTGTTCTGGCTTCTGATTGGGCGGCGCGGCGGGGCGCGCTGGGCGCCGTGCTGAGGGGAGGAGGAGCTCCGCCATGGAGCTGCCGGGGCGGGATGGGAGCGGGATGGAGACGGGCTGGGAACGGGCTCGGAATGGCCTCGAAACGGCTTCGGAATGGCCCCGGAGCGAGCCCGAAGTGGCCTCGAAAAGGTCCCGAAGTGGCTTCGAAAAGGTGTCCCCAACTCCTCACAATGTCCCAAATTTCCTCACAATGTCCCCCAATTCCCTCACAGTGAGTGTCCCCAATACCCTCAGTGTCCCCAACTCCTCACAGTGTCCCCAATCCCCTCACAATATCCCCAATTCCCTCAGTGTTCTCATCCCCTCACAATTTCCCCAAATCCCCTCATTGTCCCCAACCCCTCACAATGTCCCCAATCCCCTCACAGTGTCCCCAATTCCCTCACAGTGAGTGTCCCCAATTTCCTCATGTCCCTCAAATCCCCTCATTGTAACAATGTTCTCATCCCCTCACAATATCCCCAAATTTCCTCACAATATCCCTAATTCCCTCAGTGTCCCAAATCCCCTCAGTGTCTCCAACTCCTCACGATGTCCCCAATTCCCTCACAGTAACAATGTTCTCATCCCCTCACAATTTCCCCAAATCCCCTCAGTGTCCCCAACTCCTCACAATGTCCCCAAATCCCCTCACAGTGAGTGTCCCCAGTTCCCTCAGTGTCCCCAACTCCTCACAATGTCCCAAATTTCCTCACAATGTCCCCCAAATCCCCTCACAATATCCCCAAATTTCCTCACAATGTCCCCAAATTCCCTCACAAAATCCCAAATTTCCTCACAATGTCCCCAAATTCCCTCACAATATCCCCAAATTTCCTCACAATTTCCCCAAAATTCCTCACAATATCCCCAAAATTCCCTCACAATATCCCCAAAATTCCCTCACAATATCCCCAAATTTCCTCACAAAATCCCAAATTTCTCCACAATGTCTCCAAAATTCCCTCACAAAATCCCAAATTTCCTCACAACATCCCAAATTCCCTCACAAAATCCCCAAATTCCCTCACAATATCCCCAAATTCCCTCACAAAATCCCAAATTCCCTCACAATATCCCCAAATTCCCTCACAAAATCCCAAATTCCCCTCACAATATCCCAAATCCCCTCACCATGTCTCCAACCCAATTTCCAGAGGGAATTTTCCCTTTTCTGACACAAATTTTCCCTTTTCTGGGAGGAACTTTCCTTTCCTGGAGGGAATTTTCCCTTTCTGGAGTAAATTTTCCCTTTCCTGACAGAAATTTCCCCATTTCTGGAGTGAATTTTCCCTTTCCTGAAGTAAATTTTCCCTTTGCTGAAAGAAATTTTCCTTTCTTGGAGTGAATTTCCCCATTCCTGACAGGAATTTTCCCTTTCTGGGGGGAATTTTGACTTTCCTAGGAGGAATTTTCCCATTCCTGGCAGATATTTTCCCTTTCTTGAAGAAATTTTCCCATTCCTGACAGGAATTCTCCTTTCTTGGAGTGAATTTTCCCCATTCCTGACAGGAATTTTCCCATTTTTTGGAGTGAATTTTCCCTTTCCTGACAGAAATTTTCCCATCCTGGATAAATTTTCCTTTTCCTGGCAGGAATTTCTCACTCCAAACCAACCCAGAGCTTCCCAAGCTCTGCAATTCCAGCAAAACCAGCCTGGAAAATGGGAATTTCCATCCCAACATCCCCAGGAACCAAATCCCAAATTTTCCATCAGTTTGGGCAGAAAAATCTCAATTCTGTGACAGAGAAAACTCCAAATTCATCAGGATTGGGATGGAAAAATCCCAAAAACCTCAGAAATTTGGGATGGAAACTCTGGAAAACTCAGGAATTTGGGATGGAAACTCTAAAAACCTTGGGAATTTGGGATGGAAACTCTGAAAAACTTGGGAATTTGGGATGGAAACTCTGAAAAAATTCCAGAAAATTGATAAATTTGGGATGGAAACTCCAGAAAAAACTTGGATAATTTCAGTTTGAGTCGTTTTATCTCCACAAAAAATCCCATTTTTCACAACAGACATCAACAGCACCGAACACTTCGCTCCGAGGGGAAGGAAAATCTTGGGAAAACATTGGGGAAAATGTGGGAAAACATTGGGAAAACGACAGGAAAACATTGGGAAAAAGGTGGGAAAACATTGGGAAAAAGGTGGGAAAACATTGGGGAAAAAGGGAATTCACAGCCACAGGAAATCATGGAAATCATGGGAAAAAAATCCCAAAATCCCAACCTTGTCCCACATGGAAAAAAATCCCAATTTCTGAGGGAAAAGTTCTGGAAACTTCCGTGGAAATTTTGGGATTTTTTGGGTTTTTTTTTTTCCATGTGATGCAGAAGGAAAAATAAAAATTCCTACAAATCCACCTAAAAAAAAACCAAAAAAAAAGGGAATTACAGTAAAACTTAGGTAGAAAAAATTCCCTGATTCCCAAAAAAAATTAAATTTCCTCCTTTTTCTCCAGGGAAGAATTCCCTGGAATTTTCCTGGAATTCCAGGCTGGGAATGGGAAAACCTCACAGACACAGTTGGGATTCAACACAACAAATATTCCTTTTGGGAATATTTTGGGTCCTTTTTTTGTTGGGAATTTCATTCCCCAACTTCAGCAGGAATTCCGGAGGGTTTTCCAGAATTTTCCGGGAATTCCTCAGGATTTTGGGAATGATTTGCTTCATCTGGTTTGGGATTTGTCTCTGGATTTGGGATTTCCTGGGGGTTTTGGGGATTTTCCTTGGGATTTTCCTTGGAATTTTCCTCTGATTTTTCAAGATTTTCTGCAGGATTTTCCTGATTTTCTTCAGGATTTTCTTCAGAATTTTCCAAATTTTCTTCTGATTTTTCCTCTGAATTTTCAGGATTTTCCTTAGGATTTTCTTCTGAATTTTCAGAATTTTTCTTAGGATTTTCTTCTGAATTTTCCTCATTGTTTTCCTCAGGATTTTCCGAATTTTCCTCATTGTTTTCCTCAGGATTTTCCAAATTCTCCTCAGGATTTTCCAAATTCTCCTCAGGATTTTCTTCCCCTCCTCCTTCCTTTTCCTCAGGATCATCCGTGAAGGGATTTTCCCCCTGGAAAAAAACATTAAAAATATCCCAAAAAATTCCCAAAAATTCCCAAAAAATTCCTCAAAAAAATCCAAATATTTGGAATTTCCCTGGGAATTCTCTCCTCCCACAGCTGCTGCCTCAGGAATCCCAAATTGAGGTGAAAAATTGGGAATAAAAATAGGAATTTGGGGAGGAATTCCTAAGATTTCAACCCTGGAAAAGTTGGATTGTGGGAAAAAATTGGGATTTAAGGTTTTTTGTTCAGAAAAATTGTCATTTTGGGATTTTGGGGTTTGGATTGGGATGGAATTGATGGGATTGATGGGATTTATAAAATGGGGTTTATGGGATTTATGGAATTTATGGGATGAGATTTATGGGATTTATGACATTTAAATGATTGAATTTATGGGATTTATGGGATTTATAAAATGGGATTGATGGAATGGGATTGATGGGATTGGTGGGACGAAGTTTATGGGATTTATACCATTTATGGGATGGGATTGATGGGATTTATGGGATTAATGGGATGGAATTTATAGGATTGATGGGATTGATGAGATTTATAAAATGAGATGGAATTTATAGGATTGATGGGCTTTGTGGGATTGATGGGATTGATAAGATATTATTTATAGGATTTATGGGATTGATGGGATTTTGGGATTTCTAGGACAGGATTTTTGGGATTTATGGGATTTACAGGACAGGATTTTTGGGATTTTTAGGATTGATGGGATTTTGGGGATTTTTGGGATTTCTAGGACAGGATTATTGGGATTTCTAGGACAGGATTTTTGGGATTTCTAGGACAGGATTTTTGGGATTTTTGGGATTTACAGGACAGGATTTTTGGGATTTTTGGGATTTCTAGGACAGGATTATTCGGATTTTTGGGATTTATAGGATTGATGAGATTTTTAGTATTTATAGAATTAAATTTATGGGATTTTTTTGCATTTATAGGATATTATTTTTGGGATTTTTGGGATTTCTAGGACAGGATTATTGGGATTTTTGGGATTTCTGCCATTCCAGCCCTTTTCCCACCCAACCCTCTCCACCATCCCCAAAATTCCACCAAACCCAACTCCTCCCTCAATCCCACAGAGCAGAAAACCCAAAAATTCCCAGAATTTCCCCCAAAATTTCCCCCCAAATTCCCACCTTGAGGTATTTTTCCAGCTTTTTGCTGATGAGTTTGTTGTTCAGGATGCTCCTGGCGACAACCAGCGAGGATTTCTTGGATTGTTCCATCATGGCCTGGGGGGGAAATTGGGAAATTTGGGAAAAAAATGGGTTTGGGGACAAAAATCCAGAGAAATTCCCATGAAATTTGGGGGGAAAAACAGTTCTGGGAACAAAAATTCAGTGAAATTCAGAGGGAAAAATGGGATTTGGGGACAGAAATTCAGTGAAATTCCCAGGAAATTTGGGGGGAAACAGTGCTGGGGACAAAAATCCAGCAAAATTCATGGAAAATTCAGGGAAAAAAGAGTTTTGGGGATAAAAATGCATCAAAATCCCCTCAGAAATTTGGGAAAAAAAGACTTTCAGGGCTGCAAATTCACTGAAATTGCCAGCAAAGCAACCAGGGGAAAAGAGAGAAATGAGAAAAAAGGGAAAGAGAAAAGGAAAAGGAAAAGAGGGAAAAGGAAAAGAAAAGAAGGAAAAGGAACAGGAAAAGGAAAAAGAAAAAAGGGAAAAAGGGAAAGAAAAAAGGAAAAGGAGAAGAGGGAAAGGATGAGAAAGAAAAGGAGGAAAAGGAAAAGTAAAAGGAATGACGGAAAATGAAAAGGGAAAGGAAGGAAAGGAAGGAAAGGAAGGAAAGCAAAAGAGAGAAAAAGGAAGGAAAAGAAGGAAAACAAGGAAACCAAAAGAAACCAAAAGAAAGCAAAAGAAGAAAAGGAAAAGAAGGGGAAGGAAAAGGAAAAGAAATGAAGGAAAGAGAAGAGAAGAGAAGAGAAGAGAAGAGAAGAGAAGAGAAGAGGAGGGAAAGGAAAAGAAAAAAAAGGAAAACGATAAAGGGAAAGGAAGAAAAGCCACCAGGGAAGAAATTCCCTTTGGAAAAGGAGGAATTGCCTGGGAACTCCTGGAAACTCCCTTAGGAGAGTCCCGAAAATCCCTGAAAATTCCCAGAAATTCCCAGAAATCCCTGAAAATTCCCAAAAAATCCCGGAATTGACTCTCACCCTGCGGCAGTGGTTGTGCTCCAGGGATCTGAGGTGTTTCTGGATGGATCCAAACTGCATGGGGAACAGCAGGTCACAGGCTGAGCAGTGAACAACCTCCAGCCGCCGCAGGAAATGCTCCATGCCCAGCTCTGGGGAAATAATGGGAAAAATGGGAAAATGGGAATTCCAGAGTTATCCAGAGTTATCCCAAATTTATAGAGTCATTGGGATCCCAATGCTCCATGCCAAACTCTGGGAATGGGGAAAAATGGGAAAATAATGGGGAAAATAATGGGAAAATGGGAATTCCAGAGTTAGCCTGAGTTAGCCAGAGTTATCCCAAATGCTCCATGCCCACCTCTGGGAATGGGGAAATAATGGGAAAATAATGAGAAAAATGGGAAAATGGGAATTCCGGAGTTATCCCAAATACTCCATGCCAAACTCTGGGAATGGGGAAATAATGGGAAAATAATGGGAATTCCAGACTTCTTATCCCAAATGCTCCATGCCCAACTCTGGGAATGGGAAATAATGGGAAAAATGGGAAAATAATGGGAATTCCAGAGTTATCCTGAGTTAGCCAGAGTTATCCCAAATGCTCCATGCCCAACTCTGGGGAGGGAAAATGGGGAAATAATGGGAAAAATGGGAAAATGGGAATTCTGGAGTTATCCCAAATGCTCCATGCCCAACTCTGGGGAGGGAAAAATGGGAAAATAATGGGAAAAATGGGAAAATGGGAAAAATGGGAAAAATAATGGGAATTCCAGACTTCTTATCCCAAATGCTCCATGCCCAGCTCTGGGAATGGGGAAAATGGGGAAAATAATGGGAAAATGGGAATTCCAGAGTTATCCCAAATGCTCCATGCCAACCTCTGGGGAGGGAAAATAATGGGAAAAATAATGGGAAAATGGGAAAAATGGGAATTGCAGAGTTAGCCAGAGTTATCCCAAATGCTCCATGCCGAACTCTGGGAGGGAAAAATGAGGAAAATAATGGGAAAAATGGGAATTCCAGAGTTATCCCGAATTTATACAGTCATTGGGATCCCAAATGCTCCATGACAACCTCTGGAAAAATGGGAATTGGATTAGCCAGTTATCCCAAATGCTCTGGGAATGGGAAAATGGGAAGAATGGGAATTCCAGAGTTATCCCAAAGTTCTGGGATCATTAGCCAGAGTTATTCCTTGAAATCCCTAAATTCTCCTTTTCTTGGGATCCCAAATGCTCCATGCAAACCTCTGGGAATGGGAAAAAAAAGGAATTCCAGAGTTATCCCAAAGTTTTAGGATCTTTAGGATCCCAAAAGTTTCCTTCCTTGGGATTCCTCAACTTTCCTCCATTGGGATTCTCCAAACTCCTTTTGGGATTTTCCAAATTCCCTCTGAGATCCCAAAAATTTCCTTCCCATGGGATTTTCCAAACCCCCTTTGGGATTTTCCAAATTCCTTTTGGGATTCTCTAAACTCCTTTTGGGAAATTCCAAAATTTTCCTTCCTTTGGGATTCCAAATTTTCCTCCCCTTGGGAATTCTCCAAACTCATTCCTTGAGATCCCAAAATTTTCCCTCCTTGGGTTTTCCAAGTTCCCTTTGAGATCCCAAAACTTTCCTTCCCTTGGGATTTTCCAAACCCCCTTTGGGGTTTTCCAAATTCCTTTTGGGATTTTCCAAATTCCTTTTGGGATTTTCCAAATTCCTTTTGGGATTCCAGAACTTTCCTTTCTTGTGATCCCAAAATTTTCCTTTCTTTGGAATTCTCCAAACTCCTTTTACGGCATTTCCAATTCCTTTTGGGATTTTCCAAACTCCTTTTGGGATTCCAGAACTTTCCTTCCTTTGGAATTCTCCAAACTCCTTTTAGGACATTTCAAACTCCCTTTGGGATTTTCCAAATTCCCTTTGTGATCCCAACATTTTCCTTCCCTTGGGATTCTCCAAATTCTCTTTGGGATTCTCTTAACTTCCTTTGGGATCCCAAATTTTCCTTTCTTGGGATTTTCCAAACTCACTTTGAGATCCCAAAAATTTCCTTCCTTGGGATTCTCCAAACTCCTTTTGGGAAATTCCAAATTCCCTTTGGGATTCTCTAAACTCCTTTTGGGATTTTCCAAATTCCTTTTGGGATTCTCTAAACTCCCTTTGGGAAATTCCAAATTCCCTTTGGGATTCTCTAAACTCCTTTTGGGATTTTCCAAATTCCCTTTGGGATTCTCTAAACTCCTTTTGGGATTTCAGAACTTTCCTTCCCTTGGGATTCCCAAAATTCCCTTTGGGACATTCCCACCTTTCCCACCTCCATCCCCAATTCCCATGGGATTTTTTGGGAATTCCCAAACTCTCACCCAATTCCCATGGGATTTTTTGGGAATTCCCCAATTCTCACCCAAATTCCCACGGGATTTTTTGGGAATTCCCCAATTCTCACCCAAATTCCCACGGGATTTTTTGGGAATTCCCCAATTCTCACCCAAATTCCCACGGGATTTTTTGGGAATTCCCCAATTCTCAGCCAATTCCCATGGGATTTTTTGGGAATTCCCAGAATTTTGGGATTGTTCTCACCCAGGGTGAGGTCCTGCTCCCTGTGGATCTGCAGGATCACAGTGTTGATATCCTCAATTCCCTTCCTCCTCTCCTCTGTTTTCCTCATCTTGTTGGTCACGTAGTGCTGCAGGGATGGAGCCAAAAATGGAGCAGAAATACCCAAAATCTGCCCCAAAATCAGCCTGAAATTTATCCCAAAAATCCCCCAAATTCTGCCCCACATTCAGCCCAAAAATGCTCAAATTCTGCCCCAAAATCCCGAAATTCTGCCCCAAATTCAGCCCCCAAATCCCCAAATTCAGAACAAAATTCCCCAAATTCTGCCCCATATTCAGCCTGAAAATTATCCCAAAAATCTCCAAATTCTGCCCCAAATTCAGAGCAAAAATCCCAAAATTCATCCCCAAAACGCCCAAATTCTGCCCCAAATCAGCCTGAAATTTATCCCAAAAATCCCCAAATTCTGCCCCAAATCAGCCTGAAATTTATCTCAAAAATCCCCCAATTCTGCCCCAAAATCAGCCTGAAATTTATCCCAAAAATCCCCCAATTCTGCCCCAAAATCAGCCTGAAATTTATCCCAAAAATCCCCAAATTCTGCCCCAAATCAGCCTGAAATTTATCTCAAAAATCCCCCAATTCTGCCCCAAAATCAGCCTGAAATTTATCTCAAAAATCCCCCAATTCTGCCCCAAAATCAGCCTGAAATTTATCCCAAAAATACCCAAATTCTGCCCCAAAATCCCCCAATTCAGCCTGAAATTTATCCCCAAAATCTGCCCCAAATTCAGCCTGAAATTTATCCCAAAAATCCCCAAATTCCACCCCAAAATCGGTCTAAAAATACCCAAATTTGGCCTGGCCTGAAATTCAGCCTGAAAATCCCCAAATTCAGCCTGAAAATCCCCAAATTCAGCCTGAAAATCCCCAAATTCTGCCCCAAATTCAGAGCAAAAATCCCAAATTCTGCCCCAAAGTCAGCCTGAAATTTATCCCAAAAATCCCCAAATTCAGCCCCAAAGTCCCCAATTTCAGCCCCAAATTCAGCCCCAAAAATCCCAAAATTTAGCCTGACATTCAGCCCAAAAATCCCAAAATTCTGCCCCAAATTCAGCCTGAAAATCTCAAAATTTAGCCAAAAGTTCAGCCCAAAAATCCCCAAATCCCACAGGGAAAAGGGAAAAAAAGTGAAGGAAAAGGGAAAAAAGAGGGAAGGAAGGAAAAGAGGGAAAGGAGAAAAGAAGGAAAAGGGGAAAGGGAAAAGGAAAAAAGAAAGGAGGAAAAGGAAAAAAGGAAAAAGGAAAAAAGAGGAAAAAAAGAGAGGAAAAGAGAGGAAAAAGAGGAAAAAAGAGGAAAAAAGAGGAAAAAAGAGGAAAAAAGAGGAAAAAAGAGGAAAAAAGAGGAAAAAAGAGGAAAAAAGAGGAAAAAAGAGGAGGAAAGAGGAGGAAAAGGAAAAGGAAAAGGAACAGAAAAGCAAAAAAAGGTAAAGCAGGAAAAGGAAAAGAAAGAAAACCAGGAAAAGGAAAAAACAAAAAAAAAGAAAAAGGAAAAAGGCAAAGAAAAAAAAGGAAGAAAAGCAGGAAAAGGAAGAAATAGAAAAGCAGGAAAAGGCAAAGCAGGAAAAGGGAAAGGAAGAAAGAAAAGGAGAAGGAGAAGGAGAAGGAGAAGGAAAAGGAAAAGGAGAAGGAAAAGGAGAAGGAAAAGGAGAAGGAAAAGGAGAAGGAAAAGGAGAAGGAAAAGGAGAAGGAAAAGGAGAAGGAAAAGGAGAAGGAAAAGGAGAAGGAAAAGGAAGAAAGAAAAGGAAGAAAGAAAAGGAAGAAAGGAAAAAAGAAAAGGAAGAAAGAAAAGGAAGAAAGAAAAGGAAGAAAGAAAAGGAAAAGAAAGAAAAGGAAAAGAAAGAAAAGGAAAAGAAAAGTAAAAGAAAGAAAAGGAAAAGAAAAGGAAAAGAAAGAAAAGGAAAAGAAAAGGAAAAGAAAGAAAAGGAAAAGAAAGAAAAGGAAAAGAAAGAAAAGGAAAAGAAAGAAAAGGAAAAGAAAGAAAAGGAAAAGAAAGAAAAGAAAGAAAAGCAGGAAAAGGAAGAAAAGGAAAAGAAAGAAAAGAAAGAAAAACAGGAAAAGGAAGCAAAGCAAGTAAAGATCAATCAGGAAAGTTCCAGAACCCCAGGAATGTTGGGAATGTTGGGAAATTTGGGAATTTTGGGAATTTGGGATCCCCACCTGCAGGAACTCGGCTGTCTGCTGGGGCAGTTTGCTTCCCACGAACTTGAAGTGTTCCCTGTGGAATTTGCTCTCCAGGTGGGAATTCATCTCCTCCTCGTGGAAACTGCGGAACTTGCACAGCGAGCACACAAACTGGATCCTGGAAAATTGGGAATTACAGGAAATCTGGGAATTCTGGGGAGATTGCTGCGGGTTTGCCCAGATTTTGGGGAGATTTTTAGGGGTTTTCCCAGATTTTTTGGGAATTTTCCTGGATTTTTAGGTGTTTTCCTGGTTTTTTTGGAGAGTTTTTCTGGAGGTTTTCCTGGATTTTTTGGGTGTTTTCCCAGATTTTTGGGAGTTTTCCAGAAGTTTTCCCAGATTTTTGGGAGTTTTCCCCTGATTTTTTTTGAGTTCTCTAGAGATTTTCCCAGATTTTTTGAGTGTTTTCTAGGGATTTTTCCAGGTTTTTTGGGAGTTTTTTAGAGGATTTCCTGGATTTTTGGGTGTTTTCCCAGATTTTTTGGCATTTTCCCAGTTTTTTTTGGGAGTTTTCCAGAGGTTTTCCCAGATTTTGGGGAGATTTCTAAAGGTTTTCACAGTTTTTTGGGGAATTTTCATGGATTTTTGGGTGTTTTCCCAGTTTTCTGGGAGTTTTCCAGGGTTTTTTCCAAGTTTTTTTGGGTGTTTTCCCATAATTTTTGGGAGTTTGCTAGAGGTTTTCCCAGATTTTTGGAGTTTTCCAGAAGTTTTCCTGGATTATTGGGGAGTTTTTCCAGGTTTTTTGGGAGTTTTTCTGGATTTTTGGGTGTTTTCATAAAGTTTTCCCAGGTGGTTTTTTTGTGTTTTCAAGAGGTTTTCCTGGATTTTTAGGTGTTTTTCAGAGCCTTTCCCAGGTTTTTGCAAGTTTTTCCCAAGTTTTTTTGGCATTTTCTCAGGTTTTTGGGGAGTTTTCCTGGATTTTTTTTGGTTTTGCAAAGGTCTTCCCAGATTTTTGGGACTTTCCCAGAAATTTTCCCAGTTTTTTGGGTGTTTTCCCTGATTTTTTTTTGAGTTTTCTAGAGATTTTCCCAGATTTTTGGGGTGTTTTCCCGGATTTTTTGGGGAGTTTTTCAGAGGTTTTCCCAGATTTTTTTTTGAGTTTTCTGGAGGATTTCCTGGATTTTTGGGTGTTTTCCCAGGTTTTCTGGGAATTTTTCAGAAGTTTTCCCAGTTTTTTTGGGAGTTTTTCAGAGGTTTTCCTGGATTTTTTTGGTGTTTCCCAGTTTTTTTGGGAGTTTTTCAGAGGTTTTCCTGGATTTTTTGGGTGTTTTCCCAGATTTTTGGGAGTTTTCCAGAAGTTTTCCCAGATTTTTGGGTGTTTTCCCTGATTTTTTTTTGAGTTCTCTAGAGATTTTCCCAGATTTCTTGGGTGTTTTCTAGGGATTTTTCCAGATTTTTTGGGAGTTTTTTAGAGGATTTCCTGAATTTTTGGGTGTTTTCCCAGATTTTTCGGCATTTTCCCAAGTTTTTTGGGTGTTTTCCCAGTTTTTTGGGGAGTTTTCCAGAGGTTTTCCCAGATTTTGAGGAGATTTCTAAAGGTTTTCACAGTTTTTTGGGGAATTTTCATGGATTTTTGGGTGTTTTCCCAGTTTTCTGGGAGTTTTCCAGGGTTTTTTCCAAGTTTTTTTGGGTGTTTTCCCATAATTTTTGGGAGTTTGCTAGAGGTTTTCCCAGATTTTTGGAGTTTTCCAGAAGTTTTCCTGGATTTTTGGGGAGTTTTTCCAGATTTTTTGGGAGTTTTTCGGGATTTTTGGGGGTTTTCATGAAGTTTTCCCAGGGGTTTTTTGTGTTTTCAAGAGGTTTTCCTGGATTTTTAGGTGTTTTTCAGAGCCTTTCCCAGGTTTTTGCAAGTTTTTCCCAGTTTTTTTGGCATTTTCTCAGGTTTTTGGGGAGTTTTCCTGGATTTTTTTTGGTTTTCCAAAGGTCTTCCCAGATTTTTGGGGCTTTCCCAGAAATTTTCCCAGTTTTTTTGGGTGTTTTCCCTGATTTTTTTTTTTGAGTTCTCTAGAGATTTTCCCAGATTTTTGGGGTGTTTTCCCGGATTTTTTGGGGAGTTTTTCAGAGGTTCTCCCAGATTTTTTTTGAGTTTTCTGGAGGATTTCCTGGATTTTTGGGTGTTTTCCCAGGTTTTCTGGGAATTTTTCAGAAGTTTTCCCAGTTTTTCTGGGAGTTTTTCAGAGGTTTTCCTGGATTTTTTTGGTGTTTCCCAGTTTTTTTGGGAGTTTTTCAGAGGTTTTCCTGGATTTTTTGGGTGTTTTCCCAGATTTTTGGGAGTTTTCCAGAAGTTTTCCCAGATTTTTGGGTGTTTTCCCTGATTTTTTTTTGAGTTCTCTAGAGATTTTCCCAGATTTTTGGGGTGTTTTCCCGGATTTTCTGGGGAGTTTTTCAGAGGTTTTCCCAGATTTTTTTTGAGTTTTCTGGAGGTTTTCCTGGATTTTTGGGTGTTTTCCCAGGTTTTCTGGGAATTTTTCAGAAGTTTTCCCAGTTTTTCTGGGAGTTTTTCAGAGGTTTTCCTGGATTTTTTGGGTGTTTCCCAGTTTTTTTGGGAGTTTTTTAGAGGTTTTCCTGGATTTTTTGGGTGTTTTCCCAGATTTTTGGGAGTTTTCCAGAAATTTTCCTGGATTTTTGGGGTGTTTTCTCAGGTTTTTTGGGAGTTTTCTAGAGGTTTTCCCAGATTTTTAGGTGTTTCTTAGAGCCTTTCCCAGGTTTTTTGGGAGTTTTCCCAGGTTTTTTTTTTTGTTTTCCACAGGTCTTCCCAGATTTTTGGATGTTTTCCCAGATTTTTGGGGCTTTCCCAGAAATTTTCCCAGATTTTTTGGGAGTTTTCTAGGGGTTTTCCCAGATTTTTGGGGTTTTTTCCCAGATTTTATGGGGTTTTCTAGAGGTTTTCCTGGATTTTTTTGTGTTTTCACAGATTTTTGGGAGTT
>NW_028147446.1:1620697-1647079 GCF_008360975.1 Lichenostomus cassidix
GTGACACGGGTGACACTGAGGTGACAATGGCGGGGTGACACGGTGAGGACACGGGGGGACCGACACGGGACACAGGGGGGTGACACGGGTGGTGACACTGTGGGGACATGGCAGGGACCGACAGGGGACACGGGGGGGTGACACTGTGGTGACACTGTGGTGACAGTGGCGGGGTGACATGGGACACGGGGGGGTGACACGGTGGTGACACTGTGGGGACAAGGGACACTGGGAGGGTGACGCGGTGGGGACACAGAGGGGTGACACTGCGGGTACCAGGGACACAGGGGGGTGACACGGCGGGGTGACACGGGAGTGACATGGGGGTGACACGGTGGGGACAGGGGCACGGCGAGGGAGGGACATGGGGACACGGAGGGGACATGGGGAGGGACAGGGATGGGGACATTGAGGGGACATGGAGGGGACTTGGGGACACTGAGAGTGACAGGGATGGGGACAGGAGGCCCTGGTGGGGACATGGGGACATCGGAGGGGACATGGTGGCATCAGTGGGGACATGGAGGGGACTTGGGGACACCATGGGTGACACCATGGGGACACTGAGGGACACGGAAAAGCCTTGGGGACACCATGGGGACACCGAGGGTGACAGGGATGGGGCCTTGGGGACACCACGGGTGGCACTGGGAGGACACTGAGGGACACGGAAAAGCCTTGGGGACACCGAGGGTGGCACTTGGGGACACCATAGAGACACGGAAGAGCCTTGGGGACACCGAGGGTGGCACTTGGGGACACCAAATGACACGCAGGTGACACTGAGTGGCACGGAAAGGCCTTGGGGACACCAAGAGTGGCACCTGGGGACACCGAGCGACACGTCAGGTGACACTGAGTGACATAGAAAAGCCTTGGGGACACCATGGGTGGCACTTGGCGACACAGAAGAGCCTTGGGGACACCTCGGGTGGCACTTGGGGACACCGAGCGACACGCCAGGTGACGCCAGCAGTGCCACCCGCGGGGTGGGGGAGGGGCAGGGGTGTTCCCCGCCGCCCCTCCCCCACCCTCCCAGTCCGGTCCATCCGGTCCAACTGGTTAAACTGGGAGGGGTGGGGGAGGGGCGGGGGTGGCGCGGCGCGCGCGGGGTGGGGGGGGGGCGGCGCGGGGTCTCCTCCTCCCACCGTTAATCCTCCCTCCACCCCGTCTGCCCCTCCCACCCCAAATCCGCCCATCCCCCACCAATCCTCCCCACCCCAAGCCGCCCCTCCCCACCCAAACCGCCCCTCCCCCACCCTTAATCCGCCGCTGCCAGAAATCTTTAGAGGAGGCTTAAATGTGGGAGGGGAGGAGGAGAGGAGGGCAAAATCCACCTCCCCCACCCCGGCCTCACTGATCCGGAACCCAAAATTTGACAGTGGGACCCCAAAATTGACACTCAGACCCCAAAGTTGCCATCCGGGAAACCCAAAATTCCCACCCATCCCCCACTCAGGACCCAAAATTCCCACCTGGGAACCCAAAATTCCCAACCAGAACCCAAAATTGCCACCCAGGACCCAAATTCTCCCCAAAATTCCCATGCAGGACCCCAAAATTGACAGCTGGAACCCCAAAATTCCCAACCAGGACCCAAAATTGCCACCCATCCCCCACCCAGGACCCAAATTCTCCCCAAATTTCCTCTCAGGACCCCAAATTTCCCTCCCAGAACCCAAAATTTCCCAACCAGAACCCAAAATTCATACTCAGGACCCTAAAATTTCCTCCCAGAACCCAAAAATTCCCGCCCATCCCCCACCTAGGACCCAAAATTCCCACCTGGGAACCCAAAATTTCCCAACCAGAACCCAAAATTCACACCCATCCCCCATGCAGGACCCAAATTCTCCCCAAATTTCCCAGCCAGGACCCCAAAATTCACACTCCGGACCCCAAAATTTCCCAACCAGAACCCAAAATTCATACTCAGGACCCTAAAATTTCCTCCCAGGACCCCAAAATTCCCACCCATCCCCCACCCAGGGCCCCAAATTTTCCCCCCAAAAAACGTTCCTGCCCCTCCCCCATTTCCTGCGCCCCCCGAATTTATTGAGGCTCCGCCCCTCCAGATGTTCTCGGGGAGGGAGGGGCTGGACCCCATCCAGATGTGGGGGGATCACCCATCCCCCCCACCCCCCAGCGGTCCTCATCCAGATGTTGGGGGTTTCCCGTTCCAGATGTTGGGGGTTTTCCCACCCCCCGCTGGTGTCTCCCTTCCAGATGTTGGGGGTGTCCCCATTCCAGATGTTGGAGGTTCCTCATCCAGATGTTGGGGGTCCCGTCGCCCACCGGGGGCCCCCCGTTCCAGATGTTTGGGGGGCGTTTCCTATTCCAGATGTTGGGGGAGGGTGTTCCCGTCACCCACCAGGCTCTCCCTTCCAGATGTTTGGGGGTTTCCCATCCAGATATTGGAGTTTCCCATTCCAGATGTTGAGGTCCCACCCCTCACCAGGCTCTCCCTTCCAGATGTTTGGGGTTTCTCATTCCAGATGTTGAGTTCCCACCACCCACCAGGGTCACGGTTCCAGATGTTTGGGACGCCGTTCCAGATGTTGAGGTTTCCCATTCCAGATGTTGAGGTCCCCCACCACCCCTCACCAGGTTCACCATTCCAGATGTTCAGGGGAGTCCCACCCACCCACCAGGACCCCAAATTTCTCCCCAAATTTCCAGATGTTGGGGTTCCCCACCCTGCCTCTGGGGGTTTTCCCACTCCAGATGTTCAGGACTCCATTCCAGCTGTCAAGCCCCTCCCCCCCCCTTTCCCCTCCCCCTCCCCGGCAGAAGGGGCGTGGCTACTCCCCCTCCCCCTCCCCGGCCCCGCCCCCCAGGAACTCGCCAATCAGCCGCGCCAGGAGGCGTGGCCTCTCCTCGGGCAGCCAATGGGAGGCGTCGGGCAGGAGGCGGAGCCGCGCCGGGGGGCGGAGCCAGCGCAGGTGGGCGTGGCCAAGGCCGGGGTGCAGAAAGGCATCATGGGAACCCCAGAGCAGCAGCGTGGGGGGAGGGGGAGCTTCGCGCGGGATCGGGGGGGAGCTGTGGGGACAGGGGACAGCGTTGGGGACATTTGGGGACAGCATTGGGGACATCAGTGAGGACATTTGGGGACATTGGGGATGTTGGGGATGTTGGGGACACTGGGGACATTTGGGGATATTGGGGACATTCGGGATGTTGGGGATTTGGGATCAGTGGGGACAGCGTTGGGGATGTTGGGGATATTTGGGACACTGGGGACATTGGGGACATTGGGACTGCTAGGCCACTGCTGGTATGGGGACACTGGGGACACTGGGGGGATTGGGGATATTGGGGACACTGGGGATGTTGGGGACATTGTGGGGCCGTTGGGGACATTTGGGGACAGTGGGGACATCATTGGGGACACTGGGGACACTGGGGACATTGGGGATATTGGGGGGATTGGGGACGTTGGGGACATTACTGGGGACATTGGGGACATTAGGGATGTTGGGGACAGTGGTGATATTGGGGACACTGGGGATATTGAGGACAGTGGGGATGGCTGGGGACATTGGGGACACTGGGGACATCTGGGATGACCCCAAACCCAACAGGTTTATCCCAAACCCAACTGGGATGAACCCAAACCCAACTGGGAGATCCCAAACCCAACTGGGATCACCTCAAACCCAACTGGGATCATCCAAACCCAACTGGGAGATCCCAAACCCAACTGGGATCAATCCAAACTCACCCCAAACCCAACTGGGATCACCCCAAACCCAACTGGGATGAATCCAAACCCAACTGGGATCACCCCAAACCCAACTGGGATGAATCCAAACCCAACTGGGTTCACCCCAATCCCAACTGGGATGACCCCAAATCTAACTGGGATGACCCCAATCCCAACTGGGATTATCCAAACCCAACTGGGATCAACCCAAACCCAACTGGGATCATCCCAAATCTAACTGGGATCAACCCAAACCCAACTGGGATGACCCCAAACCCAACTGGGATCATCCCAAACCCAACTGGGATCAACCCAAACCCAACTGGGATCACCCCAAACCCAACTGGGATGAACCCAAACCCAACAGGTTTTTTCCAAACCCAACTGGGAGATCCCAAATCCAACTGGGAGATCCCAAACCCAACTGGGATCACCCAATCCCAACTGGGATGACCCCAAACCCAACTGGGATGACCCCAATCCCAACTGGGATGACCCCAATCCCACCTGGGACCCCGACTGACCCGAAGATGTTGCGGTACAAGTGGATTGGGGGGCTGAGCCCCCCGGGCTGGGACAGAGCGAAGAGGTAACAGTCGAGTTCCTCCTCCGAGAGGCGACTGGCGGGATTGCGGATCCCAGTGCGGGAACTGGTCAGGAACGACCTCAGCATCTGGGGAAATCCAGAAAATTTGGGAAAAATCCAGAAAATTTGGGTCAAAAACGTGAAAACTGGGGGAAAATGGGGGAAAAATCCTGAAAACTGGGGGGGAAAAGCCCAAAAATTGGGGGGAAAAGTCCTGAAAATTGGGAAAAGTCCCGAAAACTGGGGGAAAAATGGGGAAAAAAGGAGTCACATTCTGGATCCCAGTGCAGGAACTGGTCAGGAACGACCTCAGCATCTGGGGAAAAATCCCGAAAATTGGGAAAAATCCCGAAAATTGGGAAAAATCCCGAAAATTGGGGGAAAAATCCCAAAAATTGGGGGAAAAATCCCGAAAATTGGGGGGAAAAATCCCGAAAATTGGGGGAAAATTGGGGGAAAAATCCCGAAAACTGGGGGAAAAGTCTTGAAAATTGGGAAAAATCCTGAAAACTGGGGGAAAAATGGGGAGAAAATGGAGGTAAATTTGGGACAAAATGGGGGAAAATGGTGGGGAAAATGGGCGAAAATTATGGGGAAAAATCCCGAAAATTGTGGGGAAAAATCCCTAAAATTGGGGAGAAAATGGGAGAAATTCGGGCTGGGTGGTGCTGAGATCCCCGAAATTGGGGACAAAGTGGGTGAGGAGGTGACAGAGGTGTCAGGGAGGGGACAGGGAGGTGACAGGGAGGTGACAGAGGTGACAGGGAGGGGACAGAGGTGTCAGGGAGGTGACAGAGGGGACAGAGGTGACAGAGGGGACAGAGGTGTCAGGGAGGTGACAGAGGGGACAGAGGTGACAGAGGGGACAGAGGTGACAGGGAGGTGACAGAGGGGACAGGGGTGACAGAGGGGACAGAGGTGACAGGGAGGGGACAGTGGTGACAGGGAGGTGACAGAGGTGTCAAGGAGGGGACAGAGGTGACAGGGAGGGGACAGAGGTGACAGGCTGGGTGGTGCCAAGACCCCCAAAATTGGGGACAAAGTGGGTGAGGAGGGGACAAGGAGGTGACAGAGGTGTCAGGGAGGTGACAGAGGGGACAGAGGTGACAGAGGGGACAGAGGTGACAGGGAGGGGACAGAGGTGACAGAGGTTACAGGGAGGGGACAAAGGTGACAGGCTGGGTGGTGCCAAGATCACCGAAATTGGGGACAAAGTGGGAAAAGAGGGGACAGGGAGGGGACAGAGGGGACAGAGGTGTCAGGGAGGTGACAGGGAGGGGACAGAGGTGACAAGGAGGGGACAGAGGTGTCAGGGAGGTGACAGAGGGGACAGGGAGGGAACAGAGGTGACAGGGAGGTGACAAAGGTGACAAGGAGGGGACAGAGGTGACAGGCTGGGTGGTGCCAAGGTCCCCAGAATTGGGGACAAAGTGGGAAAAGAGGGGACAGGGAGGGGACAGAGGTGTCAGGGAGGTGACAGAGGTGACAGAGGTGTCAGGGAGGTGACAGGGAGGTGACAGAGATGTCAGGGAGGTGACAGAGGTGTCAGGGAGGTGACAGGGAGGTGACAGAGGTGTCAGGGAGGTGACAGGGAGGTGACAGAGGTGACCAAGGTGACCTGGAAGTCAGCCAGGGCCAGCAGCAGCTCGGGCAGCCAGGGCAGCTGGAACAGGAACATGTAACAGGAGCGCAGCAGCTGCGACGGGTGGCGGCAGGTGAAGTCTGCGTGGGGACAGTGACAGTGTCACCTCGGGGTCACCGGGGTCACCTCAAGGTCACCGGGGTCACCTCGGGATCACCTCAGGGTCACCTTGGGGCCACTAGGGTTATCTCAGGGCCACTGGGGTCACCTCAGGGCCACCAGGGTCACCTCAGGGTCACCTCGGGGTCACCTCGGGGTTACCTCAGGGTCACCACAGAGTCACTTGCCCAATGCCCCCAATGTCCCCATGATGTTCCCCAAAATGTCCCCAACATCCCCATCCCCCCATTATCCCAATTGTCCCCAGTGTCCCCAACGTCTCCATTAACCCCAATGTCCCCCAATGTCTCCATTGTCCCCAACATCCCCAGTATCCCCAGTGTCCCCAATGTCCCCAATGTCCCCAATATCCCCAATGTCCCCAATGTCCCCAATGTCCCCAGTGTCCCCAATGTCCCCAATATCCCCAACATCCCCAATGTCCCCAACATCCCCAATGTACCCAAATGTCCCCAATGTCCCCAAGCCCCCCATTATCCCCAGTATCCCCAAAGTCCCCACTGTCCCCAATCCCCTCAATGTCCCCAGTGTCCCCAACACCCCCACTGTCCCCAACACCCCCGCTGTCCCCGGTGTCCCCAGCTGTCACCTGCCATCACTCCCCGCTGAGGTCCGTCCATCACCACCAGCTTCTCCACCAGCTGCGGGTGACTCGCTGCCACCTCCCAGGCCAGGACGCCACCCCAGTCGTGTCCCACCAGGACACACCTGGCGCTGTCCCCACCGTCCCCGCGGGTCCCCAGGGCCTCGATGACGTCCCGGATGTCACCCAGGAGGAGGTCCAGGCGGTAGCTGTCCCTCCCCGGTGGCTTCTCGGAGTCGCCGCAGCCGCGGAGGTCCAAAGCCACCAGCCGGAAATGGGGGCTGAGCTCCGTCATGATGTGGCGCCAGCAGAACCTTGGGGACATCGGGGACAGCGGGGACATTGGGGGTGTTGGGGACATTGGGGATAATGGGGACATTGGGGACATTAGGGATGTTGGGGACATTGGGGACACTGGGGATATTTGGGGACATTGGGGACATTGGGGACATTGGAGATGTTGGGGATAACAGGGACATTGGGGACAATGGGGACATTAGGGATGTTGGGGATATCGGGGACATTGGGAACATTTGGAGACATTGGGGTTGTTGAGGACATTAATGGTGACACTGGGGACACTGGGGATATTTGGGGACATTAATGGGGACATTGGGGACAATAGGGGATGTTGGGGACATTGGGGATATTGGGAACATTGGTGACATTAATGGTGACATTGGGGACATTGGGGACATTTGGAGACATTGGGGACATTTGGGGACAATAGGGGATTGGGGACATTTTCAGGACATTTGGGGACACTCTGGGGACACTCTGGGGACACTTTGGGGACATTTCTCACCAGTTCTGGGGGAAGCCATGCAGCAGCAGCACCAAGGGAGCCCCAGGGGGACCTCGAGTGACATAGTGGAGCCACAGCCCTGAGCTCTGGGGACATTGGGGACATCGGTGGGGACATCGCTGGGGACATGAATGCCCAAAGACCCCCCAGAAAACTCCCCCCAAAAAAATCTCAAAAAAACCCGCCAAAAATATTTTTAAAAAATCCCCAAAAAACTCACAAAAAAACACCCTAAAACTCCCAAAACCCCGAAAAAAATCCCAATACCCCGAAAAATTCCCAAAATCAGAAAAAAATCTGTAAAAACCCCACAAAGCCACACAAAAATCTCCAAAAAAAAAAAAAATTCCAAAAACTCCGAAAAACCAAAAAAACCCGAAAAATTCCCCAAAAAACCCCAGAAAAAATCCAAAAAAATCCCCAAAATCCCCAAAAAAACCCGAAAAATCGAAATTCCCCCAAAAATCCAGAAAAAATTCTTAAAAACCCCACCAAAAAACCCAACTCCAAACCCCAAAATCCCAAAAGCCAAAAAAAATTCCCAATAAACCCCGAAAAAAAACCCGAAAAAATCCAAAAAACCCGAAAAATCAGAAAAATTCTTAAAAACATACAAAAACCCTCAAAAACCCCCAAAAATCTCCCAAAATAAAAAAAAATCCCCAAAAACCCGAAAAAATCCCGAAAAATTCCCCAAAAAAATCCAGAAAAAAATTCTTAAAACCCCAAAAAAAATCTCCCAAAATCCAAAAAAATCCCCCAAACCAAAATCAGAAAAATTCCCCAAAAAAAATCCAGAAAAAATTCTTAAAAACTCCACCAAAAAACCCTCAAAAACCCCCAAAAATCTCCAAAATAATCCCCCAAATCCCCCAAAATCCCCCAAAACCCCCAAAACCGGCTCACCTTGAGCCGCAGGTGGCGATGCTCCCCGAAGGTCTCGTCGCGCAGCCCCGGCGGAGCTTTGTCGCGACGGCGCCAGCGGAATGTCGCGACAGGACCGCGCCGGAGCAGCAGCGCCACCGCCCAGAGGACAAAAGCCACCGCCGAGGTCACCGCGGCCACCAGCAGCGCCAGCCGGGCGACCAGGCGACGTGCGGCCAGCAGGAGGCGCGTGGGGGCGAGCAGGACGGGCGACAGCGGCATGGGGACAGCTGGCGACACTGGGGACAGTGTGGGGACACCTGGGGACACCTGGGGGACATGGGGACATCAGGGACAGTGACATGGGGACACCTAAGGACAATGTGGGGACAGCTGGGGATGTGAGGGACAGTGACATGGGGACAGCTGGGGACAATGTGGGGACGATGCGGGGACACCTGGGGGACATGGGGACATCAGGGACAGTGACATGGGGACAGCTGGGGACAATGGGGACAATGTGGGGACATGGGGATGTGAGGGATAGCAGCATGGGGACACTCGGGGACAATATGGGGACAATGTGGGGACAGCTGGGGGACATGGGGATATCAGGGACAGCGACATGGGGACACTGGGGACAATGTGGGGACAGCTGGGGACAGCTGGGGGACATGGGGATATCAGGGACAGCGACATGGGGACACTGGGGACAATGTGGGGACATGGGGATATCAAGGACAGGAGCATCAGGACACCTGGGGACACCTGGGGACAATGTGGGGACATGGGGATATCAGGGACAGCGACATGGGGACAGCTGGGGACAATGTGGGGACAATGGGGACAATGTGGGGACATGGGGATATCAGGGAGAGTGACATGGGGACACCTGGGGACAATGGGGACAATGTGGGGACAGCTGGGGATGTGAGGGACAGCGACATGGGGACACCTGGGGACAATGTGGGGACAGTGTGGGGACAGCTGGGGACACCTGGAGGACATGGGAATCTCAGGGACAGTGACATGGGGACAGCTGGGGACAATGGGGACAATGTGGGGACATGGGGATATCAGGGACAGTGACATGGGGACACCTGGGGGACATTGGGGACAGGAGAATCAGGACAGCTGGGGACAATATGGGGACAATGTGGGGACAGCTGGGGGATGTGGAGAGGTCAGGGACAGTGACGTGGGGACACCTGGGGACAATGTGGGGACATGGAGATATCAGGGACAGCAGCATGGGGACACTGGGGACAGCAGGGGACAATGTGGGGATGTGGGGATGTCAGGGACAGTGGCATGGGGACAATACAGGGACACCTGGGGACAGCTGGGGACAATGCAGAGACATCTGGGGACAGCTGGGGACAGCCGGATCTCCCATCCCTAAGGTGTCCCCATCACGTGGTGGCCTTGTCCCCAGGGTGGCCTCGTGTCCCCTGTGTCACCATGGCCAGGGTGTCCCCAAGGGTGCCGCAGTGTCCCCAAGGCCTTGCAGTGTCCCCATTGTCCCCAAGGTGTCCCCATGGTGTCTGTATTGTCCCCAAGGCCCCTGCAGTGTCCCCATTGTCCCCATGGTGTCCCCACAGCCCCCAGTGTGTCCCTATTGTCCCCACTGTCCCCACAGTGTCCCCATTGTCCCCACAGGCCCTGCAGAGTCCCCAAGGCTCCTGTGGTGCCCCCATTGTCCCCACCTTGTCCCCACAGTGTCCCCAATGTCCCCATGGTGTCCCAAATGTCCCCATGGGGTCCCCAATGTCCCCAAGGCTCCTGCAGTGCCCCCGTTGTCCCCCCAGTGTCCTCATTGTCCCCATGGTGTCCCCATTGTCCCCCACAGCCCCCCCAGTGTCCCCATTGTCCCTACTGTCCCCACTGTGTCCCCACGTTGTCCCCATTGTCCCCACTGTCTCCACCTTGTCCTCATTGTCCCCACAGTGTCCCAACTGTCCCCATGGTGTCCCTACTGTCCCCCCAGTGTCCCCATAGCCCCTCATTGTCCCCACAGTGTCCCCCCAGTGTCCCCATTGTCTCTGCTGTCCCCACCTTGTCCTCCTTGTCCCCATGGTCCCCACAGTGTCCCAAATGTCCCCATTGTCCCCATGGTGTCCCTACTGTCCCTACGGTGTCTCCATTGTCCCCATAGCCCCACATTGTCCCCACGGTGTCCCCCTGGTGTCCCCTTGGCCCCATGGTGTCCCTGTTGTCCCCACTGTCCCCTTGGCCCCTCCAGTATCCCCCCAGTGTCCCCCCAGTGTCCCACCTTGTCCCCATGGTGCCCACAGTGTCCCAACTGTCCACATTGTCCCCACGGTGTCCCCATTGTCCCCATAGCCCCACATTGTCCCTCCAGTGTCCCCCCAGTGTCCCCATTGTCCCTACTGTCCCCACATTGTCCCCACTGTCTCCCTGTCCCCACCTTGTCCCCATTGTCCCCATGGTCCCCACAGTGTCCCAACTGTCCCCATGGTGTCCCTACTGTCCCCCCAGTGTCCCCATTGTCCCCATAGCTCCCCATTGTCCCCATGGTGTCCACAGTGTCCCCATAGCCCCACACTGTCCCCACGGTGTCCCCCTTGTCCCACCTTGTCCCCGCAGTCTCTGCAGTGTCACTCCCGGGCTGCAGTGTCACCGTCTGTCCTATTTCCCAGGTGCCACCAAAACCAGGATGTCACCATTCCTTGGGTGTTACCATCAGGGATGTCACCACTCCTTGGGTGTCACCACCCCTGGGTGTCACCATTCCTTGGGTGTCACTTTGGATGTCACCACCCTCGGGATGTCACCACCCCCCAGGTGGCACCGGCAGGGGTGGCGCGAAAACCAGAGTGTCACCATTCCTGCGATGTCACCATCCCCAAAATGTCACCACCCGTGGGTGGCACTGCCAGGGATGTTCCTCCGATGTCACCACCCCCAGGATGTCACCATTCCTTGGATGTCACCACCCCAGATTGTCACCCCCAGGATGTCCCCACCCCCAAAGTGTCACCACCCCAGAGTGTCACCACCCCAGGATGTCACCCCTGGGTTGTCACCATCAAGGATGTCACCCCTGGGTTGTCACCCCTGCAGTGCCAGCAGTGTCACTGTCCCCAAGGGGGTCCCAGAAACGGAGTGTCACTGTCCCCAGGGTGATGTCACGACATGGAGTGTCCCTGTCACCCAGGGGGTGTCACGACATCAGGGTGTCACTGTCACCAAGGCTGTCCCCACACGGGATGTCTCTGTCACCAGCATGTCACGACATGGAATGTCCTTGTCACCAAGGGACTGTCACAACATGGAGTGTCCCTGTCACCAAGAGTGTCCCATAAATGGGGTGTCACTGTCACCAAGGGGACATCACGACATTGGGGTGTCTCTGTCCCCAGGATGTCACGACATCGCTGTCCCTGTCACCAAGAGTGTCACGACATGGAATGTCCCTGTCACCAAGTGTCATGACATTGGGGTGTCCCTGTCACCAAGGGGACATCACGACATGGAGTGTCTCTGTCCCCAGGATGTCACGACATTGCTGGCCCTGTCACCAAGAGTGTCACAACATTGAGGTGTCCTTGTCACCAAAGAGGTGTCATGACATTGGGATGTCCTTGTCACCAAGGAGATGTCACGATACGGAATGTCCCTGTCACCAAGAGTGTCACAACATCAGGCTGTCCCTGTCACCAAGGCACTGTCACGACACGGAGTGTCTCTGTCCCCACGCTGTCCCCAAGCAGCCATTCCCCTCCCTCCCGGCCCTATCGCGACATGGCGCTGTCATTGTCCCACGTGTGTCCCCAACCCCTCCCCCCAGCCCCGCCCCCTCCCGGCGCTATCGCGACAGGCGCTGTCACTGTCCCACGTGTCTGTGTGTCCCCAACCCCTCCCGGCACTATCGCGACAGGCGCTGTCACTGTCCCACCCCCCGTGTGTCCCCAGCCCAGCCCCGCCCCCTCCCAGTGTCCCCAGCGCCACCACCGACCTGTCGCGACACACCGGGCTGGCCCAGAGCGGCTCCTATCGCGACACACCGGGCTGGCCCAGAGCGGCTCCTATCGCGACACCGGGGTGACCCGGAGCAGCTCTTGTCGCGACACTGGGCTGGCCCAAAGCGGCTCCTGTCGCGACACCGGAGTGTCCCAAAGCGGCTCCTGTCGCGACACCGGGCTGCCCCGGAGCGGCTCCTATCGCGACACGGCAGTGTCCCAGAGCGGCTCCTGTCGCGACACGGCAGTGTCCCAGAGCGGCTCCTGTCGCGACACGGCAGTGTCCCAGAGCAGCTCCTGTCGCGACACGGCAGTGTCCCAGAGCGGCTCCTGTCGCGACACGGCAGTGTCCCAGAGCGGCTCCTGTCGCGACACGGCAGTGTCCCAGAGCAGCTCCTGTCGCGACACGGCAGTGTCCCAGAGCGGCTCCTGTCGCCTCTGTCGCGATCGCAGCTCTGTCGCTTCCTCCCCCAACCCTCCTCGCGCCACTTCCGGGTTCCACCGCGCGAACCACGCCCCCGAGCGCTGATTGGATAACGGCGGAAAGGGGGCGGAGCCTGATGGGAGCAGCCAATCAGCGCGCGAGGTGGGCGTGGCCTGTTTGGGGTGAATTTGGGGCTTTTTGGGGTTTTTTTTTTGTGTCTCTTTTTCTTCCTTTTTTGGGCTTTTTGTGGATTTTTTTGGTTTTTTTCCTTTTGGTCTTTTTCAGTTTTCACCTTTTTTTGCGGTTTTTGCCTCTTTTTGGTGTTTTGCCTTTTTTTGCTTTTTTCCCCCCATTGTTTTATTTTAAATTTTTTTTTACTTTTTTTAGTTATTATTTTCCCTTTTCTTCCCTTTTTTTTCCATTTTCTGTCCCTTTTTTTCCTCCTCCTTTTCCCCTTTTTTCGAATTTTAATTTTCAACATTTCGAAAAACATAGAAATTTCCATTTCTGTTCAATTTCAACTTCAGATTTTCCAATTTTTAAATTTCGAATCTTCGAAAGTTTCCTAATTTTGGATTTTTATCTCTAAATTTTCGACTTAATGGAATTTCAATTTCTGTCAATTTCAACTTCAAATTAAAAAAAAAAAATCGAATTTTCAAATTCTGTGATTTTTTTGGATTTTCGTTTCCTTTTTCAATTTCCATTTCCAAATTTCAACTTCTGAATTTGAAATCTCAAATTTTTGGAGTTCTGTGACTTTAAAAATTCCATTTTATTTTTGATTTAATTATTTAATTTTTAATTTTTCGATCTCCAAATTCAAAACGCCGAATTTTTCCATTTCTCAATTTCAACTCAAAACTTCCCAAATTTTTCATTTCCATTTTGAAGGTTTTTTTCAATTGAAATTTAAATTTCCAATTTCTGCCATTTAAAAAAAAAATTTCATTTCCTAAATTTCCCCAACGGCTGAAATTTTAATTCCTAAATATTTAATTCCTAAATATTTAATTCCTGAATATTTAATTTCTAAATAGTTAATTTTCTAAAGATTTCCTAATTTCTCTAAAAAACTTTATAAATATTTAATTTGGATTTTTTCCTCCCATTTTCGCCCTCCTTCCTGCCTCTCCCCCACCCTCCCTTTTCCCGCCATTTTGTTTTTGGAGTTTAAAAAACCCGAAAAATTCCGATTTTTTTTTTTTTTGTTTTTTTTTTATACAAAACCAAAAACTCGCAGCTTTTTTTGTTTTAATTCCACGATCGGCGAAATTCCGGGAATTCCGGGAATTCCGGGAAAAGGGAGGGAAAAAAAAAAAAAAAAAAATCGGGATTGGCACCCAAATAAAATTAATTAATTAATAATAATTAATACAAGCCCGGGCTGGGGGGGGGAAGTGAGAATTCCTGGGATTTTGGGGCAATTTGTTGGGATTTTGTATAAAATTAAAAAAGAACTTTGTTGGGAAAGGAGGGAAAATGGGGAAATAATAAAAAAAAAATTCCGAACGGCGAATTTTGGGGGAAAAAAGGGAATTTTGGGGGAAAAAAGGGGAGGAGGAGGAGGAGGAAGTTAGAAAATGGGGAAGGATGTATAAAAAATGGGGAAAAAATGGGGAAAAATGGGGAAAAAATGGGGAAAATTTGGATTTGGAAGGAAGAAATTTTTTTAAAAAAAAGGGAAAAGAAGGAAAATTGAAAAGGAAAAAATTAAAAAGGGAAAAAAAGGGAAAAGGAAAATTAAAAAAATAAAGGGGAAGAGGGAGGTGAAGGAAAAAATGAGGGAAAATTAGGAAAAAGGAGGGAAAAAGGAAAAAAGAGGAAAAAAAAGGAAAAAATAGAAAAAAAAGGGGAAAAGGAAAAAAATAAGAAAAAAAAGGAAAAAATCAGAGAAAAAGAAAAAAATCTGGAAAGAAAAAAATCAGGAAAAGGAAAAATGAGGAAAAAAGAAAATAATCAGAAAAAAAAGGATAAAATCAGAGGTAAAAGGAAAAAAAAGGAAATAATCAGGAAAAAAGGAAAAAATTGGGGGAAAAAGGAAAAATCAAAAAAAAAGGGAAAAAGAAAAATAATCAGGAAAAAAGAGAAAATTCTGGGAAAGGAAGGGGGAAAAATTAGGAAAAAACAGAAAAATCAGTAAAAAAAGGGAAAAAATCAAGAAAAAATGATGCAAAAAATCAGAAAAAAAGGAAAAAAAACAGAAAAAAAAATCAGAAAAAAAGGAAAAAATCAGAAAAAAAAGGAAAAAATCAGGAAAAAAAGTATTTAAAAATCAGAGAAAAGAGGGAAAAAAAAATTCAGAAAAAAAGGAAAAAAATCAGGAAAAAAAGGAAAAAAATCAGGGAAAAAAGGGAAAAAATCAGGGAAAAAGGGGAATTTTTGGAAAAGGATGGAAATGAAAAAGGAGGAAAAGGAAAAAAAAGGAGGAAAATTCCAGCAGGAGAGGAGAGCAAGGCGAAGGGGGGGAAGTCCCTGAGGCAGTGGCATCACCCCTCCCCCCCCAAATTCCTCCCCAAAAAAATCCCAAATCCACCCCAAAAAATTAAAAAAAAAAATCAGGAATTTTTTTTCCCATTTTTTTTTGCCGTCGTCGGAAAACCGAAAAATAAAACCCCAAAACCCCTGAAAAAAAAAAAGACAAAAAAAAAAATTAAAATTCTCAATCTTGGGAATTTTTTCCTGGGAAAAGTAGAATTTTAGGGTTTTTTTTGGTGTGAAAAGAGGAAACCCAAAAAAAAAAAAAAAAAAAGGAATTCTGGGGTAAGGCAGCCCCTCCCCTCTCCCCATTCCCGAATTTTTTTTTATTATTTTTTTCCAACATTTTCAACGGAGAGAGTCCCAACTTTTTTTTTTTTTTGGTTTTTTTTTGGTCTTTTTTTTTTCTTTTCCATCGTCATTTTTTATATAGGCAGAAGGAAAAAAAAACAAATAAAAGGGAGAAAAAAATAAAGAAAAAAAAAGGAATTTTTGTCGTTTTCGTCTTTTTTTTTTTTTCCCATTTTTTTTTTCTGTCGTTTTTTGTTTTTTTGTCTTTTTTTTTGTGTTTTTTGGGAAAGAGTCAAATCCGGCCGGAATTTCGCCGGAATTTTCCGGAATCTTCTCCTCTCTTCTCTTCTTCTCTTTTCTCTTCTCCTCTAGAAAAGATTTTCCTCGAAAATCGCCAGGAGGTCACTCTGGAAGTTCATGTCGATCGTCGCTGCCATCTGGGAATTACAAAAAAAAAAGGGAAAAAATTCCTGGATTTTTTATTTCTGAATTTTTGGGGTTTTTTGGGATTTTTTCTGGAGGTTTTTGGGATTTTTTTGGGGTTTTTTTGGGATTTTTTTAGCGGGTTTTTTTGGATGTTTTTAGCGGGTTTTTTTGGATATTTTGGGATATTTTTTGTGGGTTTTTTTGGAGATTTTTAGCGTTTTTGAGGGTTTTTTGGGGATTTTTATTGGGGTTTTTTTTGAGGTTTTGACCATTTTTTGGGGTTTTTTTTTAGATTTTTAGCATTATTTGGGGTTTTTGATTTTTTGGGGGGTTTTTTTGGAGGTTTTTATTATTTTTTGGGGTTTTTTGGGGATTTTTATTGGGGTTTTGGAGGTTTTTGGCATTTTTCGGGGTTTTTTTGGCAATTTCTAGCATTTTTTGGGGTTTTTTGGGAGGTTTTTGGCATTTTTCGGGTTTTTTTTGGCAATTTCTAGCATTTTTTGGGGTTTTTTTGGAGGTTTTTAGCATTTTTTTGGGGTTTTTTGGGGATTTTTTTTTTATTTTTAAAATATTTTTGGGGGGGATTTTTGGCGATTTTTTGGGGATATTTGGGATATTTATCCCCCAAAAATCCTGAAAAAAAACCCCCAAAACCACCAAAAATCACAAAAAAACCCCCAAAAATCCCCAAAAAATCCCCAAAAATCCTGAAAAAAAACCCCAAAAAAACCCCAAAACCCCCCAAACCTCACCGCTTCCCGGCGCCTCCTCTCCTGCTCCCTAAAATATCCCCAAAAAATCCCAAAAAAAACCCCAAAAATCCCCTCAAAAATCTCAAAAAAACTCCCCTAAAAATCCCCCAAAAAAATCTCCAAAAAAACCCCAAAAATCCCAAAAAATCCCCAAAAATCCCCCAAATTCCCCAAGTCTCGCCGCTTCCCGGTGCCTCCTCTCCTGCTGCCTAACAAAATCACCAAAAATCCTGAAAAAATCCCACAAAATCACAAAAAAAATCCCCAAAACCCACCAAAAATCACAAAAAAACCCCCAAAAATCCCCAAAAAAACCCCGAAAAAATCCCAAAACCCCCCAAATCTCACCGCTTCCCGGCGCCTCCTCTCCTGCTCCCTAAAAAATCCCAAAAAATCCTCAAAAATCCCCCAAAATCCTGAAAAAATCCCCAAAAAACACCAAAAATCACCAAAAAAACCCCCAAAAATCCCCAAAAAATCCCCAAAAATCCTGAAAAAAAACCCCAAAAATCCCAAAATTCTGGAATCTCACCGCTTCCCGGCGCCTCCTCTCCTGCTCCCTAAAAAATCCCAAAAAATCCTCAAAAATCCCCCAAAATCCTGAAAAAATCCCCAAAAAACCACCAAAAATCACAAAAAAAATTCCCGAAAAATCCCCAAAAATCCTGAAAAATACCCCAAAAAAATCCCAAAACCCCCCAAACCTCACCGCTTCCCGGCGCCTCCTCTCCTGCTCCCTCTTCCTGGCCATCTCGCGCTGCTGGTCCAGCATGGACTGGGAGCTCTGGGAGCTCTGGGGCTGCGGCTGCGCCGATGTCACCGCGCCGGGGACGGGGACGGCGCCGGGCAGCGACACCGACACCGACACCGGCACCGCGCCCGGCGCCGCCTGCTGCTGCTGCTGCTGCTGCTGCTCCTGGCGCCGCCGAACCTCCTCGTGCACCCGCCGGGCTTGTTCCAGAGCTTCCTCGTCGTCACGGGTCCTGAAATGGGGGAAAAATATGGGAATTTGGGAATGGGAGTGACCACAGAGTGACCAGGAACCCGCCGGGCTTGTTCCAGAGCCTCCTCATCGTCACGGGTCCTAAATGGGATAAAAATATCGAAATTTGGTCAGGGAGTGACCACAGAGTGACCAGGAACCCGCCGGGCTTGTTCCAGAGCCTCCTCATCGTCACGGGTCCTGAACGGGAGAGAAATTGGTCAGGGAGTGACCACAGAGTGACCACAGAGTGACCAGGAACCCGCCGGGCTTGTTCCAGAGCCTCCTCGTCGTCACGGGTCCTGAAATGGGATAAAAATATGGGAATTTGGTCAGGAGTGACCACAGAGTGACCACAGAGTGACCACAGAGTGACCAGGAACCCGCCGGGCTTGTTCCAGAGCCTCCTCGTCGTCACGGGTCCTGAGAGAGGAGAGAAATTTGGGAATTTGGTCAGGGAGTGACCACAGAGTGACCAGGAACCCGCCAGGTCTGCTCCAGAGCCTCCTCATCGTCACGGGTCCTGAAATGGGATAAAAATATGGGAATTTGGTCAGGAGTGACCACAGAGTGACCACAGAGTGACCACAGAGTGACCAGGAACCCGCCGGGCTTGTTCCAGAGCCTCCTCATCGTCACGGGTCCTGAATGGGAGAGAAATTGGGAATGGGGTCAGGGAGTGACCACAGAGTGACCACAGAGTGGCCAGGAGTGACCAGGAACCCGCTGGGCTTGTTCCAGAGCCTCCTCATCGTCACGGGTCCTAAATGGGAGAGAAATTGGTCAGGGAGTGACCAGGAGTGACCACAGAGTGACCAGGAACCTGCCAGGCCTGTTCCAGAGCTTCCTCATCGTCACGGGTCCTGAAATGGGATAAAAATATGGGAATTTGGTCAGGGAGTGACCACAGAGTGACCACAGAGTGACCAGGAACCCGCCGGGCCTGTTCCAGAGCCTCCTCATCGTCATGGGTCCTAAATGGGAGAGAAATTGGTCAGGGAGTGACCACAGAGTGACCAGGAACCCGCCGGGCTTGTTCCAGAGCTTCCTCATCGTCACGGGTCCTGAGGGGACAGGGAATTTGGGAATGGGGTCAGGGAATGGTCTGGAGTGACCAGGGAATGGCCATGGTGGTTCTGGAGATGTTTGTGGTGATGGCCATGGTGGCCATGGTGTTCCTGGAGGTTCTGGTGATGTTTGTGGAGGTAGTTACGGTGTTTCTAGTGGTGGTTATGGTGATGGCCATGGTGGCCCTGATGTTCTGCAGATGTTTATGGTGACGGCAATGGTGGCCCTGGTGTTCCTAGTGATGGTAACCATGGTGACCATGATGTTCCTGATAATTCTACTGATGGTAACCATGGTGACCATGGTGTTCCTGATGTTCCTACTGATGGTAACCATGGTGACCCTGATGTTCCTGCTGATGGTAACCATGGTGACCATGGTGGCCCTGATGTTCTGGTGATGTTTGTGATGATAACCATCATGTTCCTGATGTTCCTACTGATGGTAACCATGGTGACCCTGATGTTCCTGCTGATGGTAACCATGGTGACCATGGTGGCCCTGATGTTCTGGTGATGTTTGTGATGATAACCATCATGTTCCTGATGGTTCTACTGATGGTAACCATGGTGACCATGGTAACCCTGATGTTCCTGCTGATGGTAACCATGGTGGCCCTAAGGTTCTGGTGATGTTTGTGATGATAACCATGATGTTCCTGATGTTCCTGGTGGCTGTGGCCATGATGACCATGGTGACCATGGTCACCATGATGTTCTGGTGATGTTTGTGATGATGACCCTGACGTTCCTGATGGTTCTACTGATGGTAACCATGGTGACCATGATGTTCCTGGTGGCAGTAGCCATGATAACCACAGTTGCCCTGCTAGTTCTGGAGATGTTTTGGTGTCTCCTCACCTCATCCTCTCCTGCTCTCGCCTCAGCCTCTCCTTCTCGCGCTCGGCCTGCTCGGCCTGGGCCTTCAGCGCCTTCTCGCGCTCCTCCTTCTCGCGCGCCGCCCGCTTGAACTGCTCGAAGCTGTCGCTCGACGACTTGGCCGCCGCCGCCGGCGCCGCGGGGTGCTTCTGCACCAGGGAGGCCCAGGAGCCCATGTTCTTGATCTTCAGGTCCTGGGGACACAGGGACAAGGGAGGAGAAGGTCAGGAGGAGGTTTGGGATCCTCCAGGAGCTACTGGGATCCACCAGGAGCCCATGTTCTTGATCTTCAGGTCCTGGGGAGAGAGATTTGGGGTCAGGAGGAGGTCAGGAGAAGGTCTGGGATCCATCAGGATCCACCAGGAGCTACTGGGATCCACCAGGATCCACCAGGAGCCCATGTTCTTGATCTTCAGGTCCTGGGGACAGAGAGACAAGGTCAGGAGGAGGTTTGGGATCCACCAGGAGCTAGCAGGAGCTACTGGGATCCACCAGGAACCACCAGGAGCTACTGGAATCCACCAGGAGCCCATGTTCTTGACCTTCAGGTCCTGGAGACACACATTTGGGATCAGGAGGAGGTTTGGGATCCATCAGGAACTACTGGGATCCACCAGGATCCACCAGAAGCCCAAGTTCTTAATCTTCAGGTCCTGGGGACAGAGATTTGGGGTCAGGAGAAGGTTTGGGATCCACCAGGATCCATCAGGGGCTACTGAGATCCATCAGGATCCACCAGGAACCCATGTTCTGGATCTTCAGGTCCTGGGGACACAGGGACAAGGTCAGGAGAAGATTTGGGATCCATCAGGATCCATCAGGAGAAGGTTTGGGATCCACCAGGATCCATCAGGGTCTACTGAGATCCATCAGGATCCACCAGGATCCACCAGGAGCCCATGTTCTTGATCTTCAGGTCCTGGGGACACAGGGACAAGGGCAGGAGAAGGTTTGGGATCCATCAGGATCCACTAGGATCTGCCCAGAGCCACCAGGATCCACCAGGAGCCCAAGTTCTTAATCTTCAGGTCCTGGGGACAGAGAGATTTGGGGTCAGGAGAAGGTTTGGGATCCATCAGGCTCCACCAGGAGGTACTGAGATCCATCAGGATCCACCAGGAACCCAAGTTCTTGACCTTCAGGTCCTGGGGACACAGATTTGGAGTCAGGAGGAGGTTTGGGAACCACCAGGAGCTACTGGGATCCACCAGGATCTACCTTCTTGATCTTCAGGTCCTGAGAAAAAGAACTTGGGGTCAGGAGAAGGTTTGGGATCTACCAGGAGCTACTGGGATCCATCAGGATCCATCAGGATCCACCAGGAGCCCAAGTTCTCCATCTCCAGGTCCTGGTGAGAGAAGATCTAAGCCTGGTGGGACCTCAGGAGGTTCTTATGGATTCCGTCCTGGAATTTCCCAGGTTCTTCTGGATCCTAACCCTTCCCAGACCCTGGTGGGACCTCAGGAGATTCCAATCCTGGAGTTCTTCAGGTTCCTCAGCCTGGTGGAACCTCAAGATCTTCTCCAGAATCTAAATCCTGGAAAAATCCCCCAAAAATCCCAAATTCCACCCCAAACCCCAAACCCCAAATCCTCACCACCATTTATCCCAAAAATCCATCAGAAATTCCACGATTTTCCCCCCAAAATTTGGGGGAATGTCACTTTTTGATGTTTTTTTGGGAGGATTTTTTGGGGGATTTTTTGGTTTTTTTTCCAGGATTTTTTCTGGATATTTTTTGGGGTTTTTTTTTTGGGATTTTTACCTTTTTTGGGGCCACAGGGGTTTTGGGTTCCGTTTTCTGCCGCTCCTTGTCCGGGGTGGGCGTGGTCTGCTCCGGGGGGCGGATCACGGGGCGTGGCCCCGCCCCCTCCAGGGGCTTCAGCTCCGGCCCTGAATCCCAAAAAATTCCAGAATTATTTGGGGTTTCGGATCGAAAATTGGGAATTATTACCATTTTAGATCCCAAAACCAGGAATTATTATGGTTTTAGTTGTCAAAATTGGGGATTATTGAGGTTTCTGACCCAAAATGGGGAATTCTGACCCTGAAATTGGAAATTTTTGACATTTCTGATCCCAAAATTGGGAATTATTGGGGTTTCTGACCCCAAAATTTGGGTGGTCGTGGTCTGCTCCAGGGGCTTCAGCTCCGGCCCTGAATCCCAAAAAATTCGGGAATTATTTGGGGTTTTGGATCGAAAATTGGGAATTATTACCATTTTAGATCCCAAAATTAAGAATTATTGAAGTTTTGGATGAGAAAATTGGGAATTATTGGGATTTCTGACCCTGAAATCAGAAATTTTTGACATTTCTGACCCCAAAATTGGGATTTCTGATCTCAAAATTGGGAATTATTGGGGTTTCAGACCCCAAAATAGGAACTTATTGGGGTTTTGGATCCCAAAATTGAGAATTATTGAGGTTTTCGATCCCAAAATTGGAGTTCTGGAGATTTCAAATCCCAAAATTGGGAATTATTTGGGTTTCTGACCCCAAAACTGGAGCTATTGGGATTCTGGATCCCCAAATTGGAGTTATGGGGATTACTGACCCTGAAATTGGGAATTCTATCGGAAAAACTGGGAATTATTGGGGTTTCTGATCCCAAAATTGGGAATTATTGGGGTTTCTGACCCCAAAATTGGGAGTTATTGGGATTTCTAACACCAAAATTGGGAATTATTGGCATTTCAGATCCCAAAATTGGGAATCATTGGGATTTCTAACACCAAAATTGGGAATTATTGGGGTTTCTAACCCCAAAATCAGGAATTAGTCCCACGAAGTTTTATGGGGTTTTTTCCCCCACTGTGGGATTTTGGGGATTTTATTCCCACCCCATGAACTTCAATGGGATTTTTTTGGATTTTCCCCTTCCCATTCACTTTTATGGCAGATTTTTTGGGGATTTTTTTCTCCTCCCATCAACTTTTATGGATTTTTTAATGGGTTTTTCCCTTCCCACGGGGATTTTTATTGGGGATTTTTTGCTATTCTCTCCCTCCCCGTGAAGTTTTAGGTTTTTTTTCAGGATTTTCCCCTTCCCATTAAACCTTACAGGGGTTTTTGTGGGATTTCCCCCTTCCCCATAAATTTCACCCATTTTTTGGGGAGGATTTTTCCCCTCCCCACAAAATCCCACCGTTTTTTCCCGGGATTTTTCCCCTTCCCCTCAACTTTAACGGATTTTTATGGGATTTCGGGGTTTTTTGGGGTCCCCACTCACTCTGGGGGAGGTGTGGGGCACTCTTGATGCCCTCGGGGTGACCCTTTTGGGGTTCCTGGCGCAGGGGAGGACTGAAGGTCTCGTTTCGGATCACCGGAGAGTGAAGCTTCTCCTCCTTGGCGGCGCCGAGCGGCTGCGACTGAACCACCGAGGCTGCGCGCAGTTCCTGAGAAAAAATGGGAATTTTGGGATCAGAATTTACTCTGAAATCCCAATTTTGACCCTAAAATCCTAATCCCGACTGAACCACTGAGGCTGCGCGCAGTTCCTGGGGAAAAATGGGAATTTTGGGAAATTTGGGATCAGGGTTTACCCTAAAACCCCAATCCTGACTGAACCACCGAGGCTGCGCGCAGCTCCTGCGGAAAAATGGGAATTTTGGGAATTTAGAAATTCGGGATTGAAACCCAATCCGAACCCCGACTGAACCACCGAGGCTGTGCGCAGTTCCTGGGGAAAAATTGGGAATTTTGGGATCAGGGTTTACCCTAAAACCCCAATCCTGACTGCACTACCGAGGCTGCGCGCAGTTCCTGGGAAAAATTGGGAATTTGGGATCAGGATTGACCCTAAAATCCCCTAAATCCCAATCCCAATCCCAACCCCGACTGCACCACCGAGGCTGCGCGCAGTTCCTGGAAAAAATCGGGAATTTCGGGATCAGGATTGACCCAAAAATCCCCAAAATCCCAATCCCAAAATCCCAATCCCAAAATCCCAATTCTTCCTGGGGTTTTTTTCCATTTTTGTCCCTTTTTTTCCATTTCTTCCCATTTTTCCCTGGTTTTTTGGCTGGATGTTCTGCTGGGGGGGTGATGGGGATAACCTCCAATCCCAATCCCAAAACCCCATTTTTTTCCCCATTTTATTCAATTTTTCCCCCATTTTTCCCTATTATTTCCCGTTTTTTCCCTTTTTTTCCCCATTTTCTTGTGGTTTTTCCCGTTTTTCCTGTTTTTTACCTGTTTTTTTGGCTGGATATTCTGCTGGGGGGGTGATGGGGATAACCTCCACTCCCAATCCCAAAATCCCATTTTTTTTCCCCTTTTTTTTCCATTTTCCCCCTATTTTTCCCCCATTTTTCACCATTTTTTCCCCGTTTTTCCCCATTTTCTCGTGTTTTTTCCAGTTTTTTTCCCGATTTTTCCCATTTTTCCCGTTTTTTACCTGTTTTTTTGGCTGGATGTTCTGCTGGGGGGGCGATGGGGGCACCAGGCCCTGGAACTGGGGGGGCATCTGTGGGGAAGGCAGCATGAGAGGGGAGGGGGCTTCGCGCAGGTGACCTGGGAACAGGCAGAGAGAAACCCGGGATGACCCCAAAAATATCCTGGAGTGACCCCAAAAGTATCCTGGGATGACCCCAAAAATATCCTAGAGTGACCCCAAAAATATCCTGGAGTGACCCCAAAAATATCCTGGAGTGACCCCAAAAATATCCTGGAATGACCCCAAAAATATCCTGGGATGACCCCAGAAAAATCCCGGGAGAACCCCAAAAACTCCTGGAATGACCCCAGAAAATTCTGGACTGAAAAAACCTGCAATGGCCCCAAAAAACCCCAGCAGGATGCCAAAATTCCATGGATCCATCCATCCTCTTCCTCCTCCGTCCATGAATTCCAACAATCCCATCCATCCATAAATTCCATCCATAAATCCCAACAATTCCATCCATCCATAAATTTCAAAGACTCCATCATCCATCATCCATCATCCATCCATCCATCCATCCATCTATCCATCCATCCATCCAGCTGTCTATCCATCTATCCATCCATCCATCCCCAAATTCCCCAAATCCCCCAAATCCCACCCCTGGCCGTTCCCCGCTCACCGCCGCCGTACGGATCGGCCTTGTGCTGCCGCGGCGACGGGTGGTGCTGGATCACCTGCTGCGGCTTGGCCTGCTGCACCTGCTGCTGCACGGCTGCCTGCTGCACCTGCTGCTGCTGCGGCGGCTGCTGCGGCTGCTGCTGCACCGCCTGCTGCTGCTGCACCGCCGCCTGCTGCTGCTGCTGCTGCGCCGCCTGCGGCTGTTGCACCGCCGGCTGCACCGCCGCGCCCAGGTGCGCCGGGAAGGGCAGCGGCTGCAGGTGCAGCGGGCGGGGCTGCGGCGGGGCCTGCAGGGGCTGCACGGGCGGAGGCTGCAGCGCCGGCTGCGGGGCGGGCTGCGCGCTCTGCGGCGGCGCCGGCGGCGGCTGCGACTGGACCTTCACCGAGGGGAGGAGGGGAGGCTGCGGCTGCGCCTTCTGCAGCTGCTGCAGGTAGAGCTGCATCTGGCTGGCGCTCAGGGCGAGGCTGTGGTGAGGAGGAGGAGGCGGAGGCGGCACCACGGGAGGTTCCTCGTCCTCCAGCAGGACCTGCGGCGGCTGCGGCAGCGGCGGCTGCGGGAGGAGAGGCTGCGGCGGAGGAGGAGGCGGCGGCGGCGGCGGCAGCGCCGGGGAGGTGGTCGGTGGCCGAGGGGGCTTGGGGGGCAGAGCTGCGGCGCGGTTGCTGGGCCTCGAGGGCTGCTGAGGCAGGGCGTTGTGCAAAGCTGCGCAGGAGGAGGAGGAGGAGCAGGGTCAGGAGAAGTCTGACTGGATGGTCCATCAACCATCCATCCCATTCCCAACATTGGTGTCTCTGGGAGAGCCCAGAAGATCAGGAGAACTTTGACTGGATGGTCCATCGACCATCAGTCCCATTGCCAACATCAGCATCTCTCTGAGATATCCCAGAAGATCAGGAGAACTTCCATGGGGTTGTCCATCAACCACTGATTCCACCTGACATTATAATCTTCCCCTGGGATATCCCAGAAGATCACAAGAACTTCCATGGGATGGTCCATCAACCATTGATCCTATTGACCCGGCATCATCATCTCCCTCTGGGATGTTGGGACGTCTCATGAAGGAGACGGTGGTAACATAAATTCCAAGGATCCTATCTATCCACCTTTCCATTCACCCATCCATCCATCCATCCATAAATTCTGAGGATCCCATCCACCCCACCAACCCTGAAGAACCTCCTTGTTCCAACCTCCACCACCATCCTCTTCCTCTAGGATTTTGGGATATCCCAACAAGACCATGATGGACATCAACCCTGAAGAACCTCCTTGTTCCCACATCCACCACCCTCTAGGAGAAACCAACATCCCAGTAAGAACTTAATGGCCACCAAGCTTGAGGAACCTCCTTGTTCTCCCATCCATCACCATCTTGCTCCTCTGGAATTCTGGGCCATCCCAACGAAACCATGGTGGCCACCAAACCTGAAGAACCTCCTTGTTCCCACATCCACCACCCTCCTCTTCCTCACGGATTCTGGGTCATCCCAGTAAGACCTTCATGGCCACCAAGCCTGAAGAACCTCTTTGTTCTCACACCCACCACCCTCCTCTTCCTCTAGGATTTTGGGATATCCCAAAAAGACCATGATGGACATCAAGCCTGAAGAACCTCTTTGTTCTCATCTCCACCACCATCCTATTCCTCCGGAATTCTGGATTAAAATCCCATTAAAATCCCACTAAGACCACCATGACCACCACCCCTCCCACCCTCCAGAAGAACCCAACC
>NW_028147446.1:1647578-1742701 GCF_008360975.1 Lichenostomus cassidix
GGCTGAAATTGGGGAATTTTGGGGCTGAAATTGGGGAATTTTGGGGCTGAAATTGGGGGATTTTGGGGCTGAAATTGGGGGATTTTGGGGCTGAAATTGGGGAATTTTGGGGCTGAAATTGGGAATTTTGGGGCTGAAATTGGGAGTTTTGGGGCTGAAATTGAGGATTTCGAGGCTGAAATTGAGGATTTTGCACTGAAATTGAGATTTTAGGGTCAGAATTGGGAATATTGAGGCTGAAATTGAGGATTTTGGTGTCAGAATTGGGAATTTTGATGGAATTTTTTTCTCTTTTTCCAGAGCTTTTTCCAAAGGGAGTTTGGAAAATGAAGGTCAGAGGCTGAAGGAGCCAAACCTGCAAGGGCTGTTTGGAATTCAGGTAAATCCCCCAAAATTCTCCTTTTTTTCCCCATAAAAATTAAAATTTTGGGAGCAGAAATTGGGTTTTTTGGGAATAAGGAATTCGGAATAGTTGGGATGAGTTGAGTTGGAATTTTCCCTCTTTTTTTCCCATTTTCCCTCATTTTTTCCCCACATTTCCCACATTTTTCTGAATTTTTCAGGGTGGGGAAAAAACTGGGAAAACCAGGAAAAAAGGGGAGGAAATGGGAAAAACAATTGGGAAAAATGTGGGGGAAAAACTTGGGAAAATGTGGAAAAAACTGGGAAAAACCTTAGAAAAACAGGAAAAAAAAACTGAGAAAACCAGGAGAAAAATGGGGAAAAAATTGAGAAAAATAGGAGAAAAATGGGAAAAAACCTGAGAAAAATGGAGGGAAAAAGTTGGGAAAAAAATTGAGAAAAATAGGAGAAAAAAGGAAAAAAATGAGGAGAAAACTAAGAAAAACAGGAGAAAAATGGGGGGAAAAAAACAGGAAAAGACTAGGAAAAATAGGGGGAAAATGGGGGAAAAAATCTTAGGAAAATGGGAAAAAACCAGAGAAAACCAGGAGAAAAATGGGGAGAAAAAAATGGGAAAAAATTGGGAAAAAAGGGGAAAAAAACTGAGAAAAACAGGAAGAAAAATGGGAAAAACAGGAGAATAATGTGGAAAAAATCCCAGGAAAAACAAGGGAAAAAAAATGGAAAAAAAATGGAAAAAGTGGGAAAAAATTTGGGATAAACAGGAGAGAAATGGGGAAAAAAACAGGAGAAACTTGGGAAAATGGGGGAAAAACAGGTAAAATGGGAAAAACCAGGGAAAACCAGAGATAAACATGGGAAAAAGAAAAAAAAAATAAAAGGAGGAAAAAACAGGAAGAAAAATGGGGGAAAAAAGGAGAAAAAAATGGGAAAAACGGGAAGAAAACTGGGAAGAAAAATAGAAAAAAACCTGGGCAAAATGGGAGAAAAAAACCTGGGAAAAACAGAGATATAAATGGGAAAAAAAAAAATGGGGAAAATGGGAAGAAAAATGGGAAAAAACTGGAAAAAACAGGAAATAAATTGGGAAAAATGGGAAGAAAAATAGAAAAAAACTGGAAAAATGGGGAGAAAAATAGAAAAATCCTAGGAAAAAACCTGGGAAAAATGGGAAGAAAAATAGAAAAAACTGGGAAAAAAACTGGGAAAAATGGGAAGAAAAACAGGAAAAAAATGGGAAGAAAAACAGGAAAAAAATGGGAAAAATGGGAAGAAAAACAGGAAAAAAATGGGAAAAATGGGAAGAAAAACAGGAAAAAATGGGAAAAATGGGAAGAAAAACAGGGAAAAATTGGGGAAAAATGGGAAAAAAATAGAAAAAAACAGGAAAAAAAATCGGGAAAAATGGGAAGAAAAATAGAAAAAAACAGGAAAAAAAATGGGAAAAATGAGAAAAAAAGAGGAAAAAACGGGAAAAAAAATCAGGAAAAATGGGAAGAAAAATAGAAAAAAACAGGGAAAAATGGGGAAAAGCTGGGAAGAAAAATAGAAAAAAAGCAGGGAAAAAATCGGGAAAAATTGAAAAAAAAACAGGGAAAAATGGGAAGAAAAATTGGGAAAAATGGGAAGAAAAATTGGGAAAAATGGGAAGAAAAATTGGGAAGAAAAATAGAAAAAAGCAGGAAAAAAGGTTCAAAACCCAGAAAACCCCAGTCTGGCTGTGGACACCTGATTTTCCCGTGGGAATTTCCCGATTTCCCAGATTCCCAACGTTTTTCTCCCCCCAGGATCAGGAGCTGGAGGCATCTCTGCCCAGAGGCACGGAAGGATCGATGGAGAAGCAAAGCGACTTCTGACTCTGCGGCATTTTCCGGGCAGAAATTCCATGGCAATGTATCCTACCAGGTACCTGGGGGTGGGAAATCCCCGAATTCCTGCTCTTCCCAGATTTCTGGGCTTTTTTCCCGAATTTCTGTCCTTTTTTCCCCAATTTCTGTCCTTTTTTCCCCAATTTCTGTCCTTTTTTCTGGAATTTCTGCTCTTTTTTCTGGAATTTCTGACTTTTTTCCCCGAATTTCTGACTTTTTTCTGGAATTTCTGACTTTTTTCCCCGAATTTCTGCTCTTTGTCCCCAAATTTCTGCTCTTTTTCCCCGAATTTCTGACATTCTCCCCCAAATTTGTGACATTCTCCACCAAATTTCTGCTCTTTTTTCCCCAATTTCTGCTCTTTTTTTCCCCCTGAATTTCTGCTCTTTTTCCCTGAATTTCTGTCCTTTTTTGTCTGAATTTCTGACTTTTTTTCCCCAATTTCTGCTCTTTTTTCTGGAATTTCTGCTCTTTTTTCCCCAATTTCTGCTCTTTTTTCCCCAATTTCTGCTCTTTTTTCCCCAATTTCTGCTCTTTTTTCCCCAATTTCTGCTCTTTTTTTCCCCGAATTTCTGCTCTTTTTTTCCCGAATTTCTGACTTTTTTTTCCCGAATTTCTGATTTTTTTTCCCGAATTTCTGATTTTTTTTCCCGAATTTCTGCTCTTTTTTCCCAAAATTCTGCTCTTTTTTCTGGAATTTCTGCTCTTTTTTTCCCAAAATTCTGCTCTTTTTTCTGGAATTTCTGCTCTTTTTTTCCCAAATTTCTGCTCTTTTTTCCCCAATTTCTGCTCTTTTTTCCCCGAATTTGTGACATTTTTCTGGAATTTCTGCTCTTTTTTCCCCAATTTCTGCTCTTTTTTCCCAAATTTCTGACTTTTATTCCCGAATTTGTGACATTTTTCCCCAATTTCTTCTCTTTTTTCCCCAATTTCTGCTCTTTTTTCCTGGAATTTCTGACTTTTTTCTGGAATTTCTGTCCTTTTTTTCCCCAATTTCTGCTCTTTTTTCCCCAATTTCTGTCCTTTTTTTCCCAAATTTCTGACTTTTATTCCCGAATTTCTGCTCTTTTTTCCCCAATTTCTGCTCTTTTTTCCCCAATTTCTGCTCTTTTTTCCCCAATTTCTGCTCTTTTTTCCCCAATTTCTGCTCTTTTTTCCCCAATTTCTGCTCTTTTTTCCCCAATTTCTGTCCTTTTTTTCCCCGAATTTCTGACTTTTATTCCCGAATTTGTGACATTTTTCTGGAATTTCTGCTCTTTTTTCCCCAATTTCTGCTCTTTTTCCTGAATTTTTGACATTTTCCCCCAAATTTCTGACCCCAAAAATTGTCAACCCCAAGAATTTTCCCAAATTTTTACCAATTTTACACCAATTTCTGCTTTTTTTTCTTCATTTTTCTGCTCTTTTTTAATTCCAAATTTCTGGATGTTTTCCAGAGTTTTTGCTCTTTTTTTCTCTGAATTTCTGGTTTTTTTCCCGAATTTCTGCCTTTTTTTTTCCGGAATTTCTACCCTTTTTTCCCAATTTTTTGCCATTTTTTCCATGAATTTCTGCCCTTTTTTCCTCCAAATTTCTGCTCTTTTCCCCCTAAATTTTTGCCAGTTTTTTCCCTGAATTTTTGCTCATTTCCCCAAATTTCTGCCCTTTTTCCCCAAATTCTTTTCCCAATTTCTTCCCATTTCACCCAATTTCTTCTCCTTTGCCCAGATTTCTGATTCTCTTCCAGAATTTCTGCCTTTTTCCCCCAAATTTTTGACCCGAAAAATTGTCAACCCGAAGAATTTTTCACTCCCAAAATTTTTAACCCCAAAAATTTTCGACCTCAAAGATTTTTAACCCAAAAATTGTCAGAATTGATCTCCAGAATTTGGGATTTTGATGTTTTCTGCCAAATCCACCTCAGCTCCAATCCCAACTCCCAAAATTCGGGATTGAGATTTTCTCTGACCCTCAGAATTTGGGACTGAGATTTTCTCCAAATCCCAAAATTTGGGATCCAGATTTTCTCCAACCCCCGAAATTCAGGATTGAAATTTTCTCCAAACTCTGAAATTCAGGATTGAGATTTTCTCCAAATCCCAAAATTCAGAATTCAGACTTTCTCCAACTCCCAAAATTTGGGATCCAGACTTTTTCCAAGTCCCAAAATTCAGAATTCAGACTTCCTCCAAATCCCAAAATTTGGGATTGAGACTTCCTTTGAGTCCCAAAATTTGGGATTGAGACTTCCTCCAAATCCCAAAATTCAGGATCAAGATCTTCTCCAACCCCCAAAATTCGGGATCGAGATTTTCTCCAACCCCCAAAATTCAGGATGGATGTTTTCTCCAAACCCCAAAATTTGAGACTGAGATTTTCTCCAAATCCCAAAATTCAGGATTCAGACTTTCTCCATCCCCCAAAATTTGGGATTGAGGTTTTCTCCAATCCAAAAAATTCAGGATTGAGATTTTCTCCATCCCCCAAAATTTGGGATTGAGGTTTTCTCCAATCCAAAAAATTCAGGATTGAGATTTTCTCCATCCCCCAAAATTTGGGATCCAGACTTCCTCCAAATCCCAAAATTCAGGATTCAGACTTTCTCCAAATCCCAAAATTCAGGATTGAGACTTCCTTTGAGTCCCAAAATTCGGGATTGAGACTTCAACCCCCAAAATTCAGGATCAAGATCTTCTCCAACCCCCAAAATTCAGGATCAAGATCTTCTCCGAACCCCAAAATTTGGGATTGAGATTTTCTCCATCCCCCAAAATTCAGGATTGATGTTTTCTCCAAACCCCAAAATTTGGGACTGAGATTTTCTCCAAATCCCAGAATTCAGGATTCAGACTTTCTTCATCCCCCAAAATTTGGGATTGAGGTTTTCTCCAATCCAAAAAATTCAGGATTCAGACTTCCTCCAAATCCCAAAATTCAGGATTCAGACTTCCTCCAAATCCCAAAATTCAGGATTCAGACTTTCTCCAAATCCCAAAATTCAGGATTCAGACTTCCTTTGAGTCCCAAAATTTGGGATTGAGACTTCAACCCCCAAAATTCAGGATCAAGATCATCTCCAACCCCCAAAATTTGGGATTCTGACCCATTTCCCCCAACCCCGCAGGGTATCCGGCGAGGAATGCAACGGCATCAACGCCATGGCGGCCGAGAGCGGCCCGGGCACGCGGCTCCGGAACCTTCCGGTCCTCGGCGACGCCTTGGACTCCTCGCAGATGTCCTCGGCTCCCAGCCAGGGCCAGAGCCAATCAGGAGGCAGCATCGGCATCGGGGTCAACCCGCCGCCGCCGGAAACGTCCAACCCCAACAAACCCAAGCGCCAAACCAACCAGCTGCAGTATCTGCTCAAGGTTGTCCTCAAGACGCTCTGGAAACATCAGTTCGCTTGGCCTTTCCAGCAGCCGGTGGACGCCGTCAAGCTCAACCTGCCGGTGAGCGCCCCGGGGCGTTGTGGGTACGGAGTCTGGGGTGGTGGGTTTGATGGTCCAGTGGTTGGAGGAGATGATCTGAGATGGTTTGAGATGATCATTGGTTGGATGAGATGATCCAATGGTTGGAGGAGATGATTTGAGATGATCCATTGGTTGGAGGAGATGATTTGAGATGATCCATTGGTTGGAGGAGATGATTTGAGATGATCCATTGGTTGGAGGAGATGATTTGAGATGATCCAGTGGTTGGAGGAGATGATTTGAGATGATCCATGGGTTGGAGGAGATGATCCAGTGGTTGGATGAGATGATCTGAGATGATCCAGTGGTTGGATGAGATGATCCAATGGTTGGATTTGATAATCCACTGGTTGGTTGAGGTGATCCATTGGTTGGATGAGGTGATTTGAGATGATCCAGTGGGTGGATGAGATGGTTTGAGATGATCCAGTGGTTGGATTTGATAATCCACTGGTTGGTTGAGGTGATCCATTGGTTGGATGAGATTATTTGAGATGATCCATCGGTTGGATTGATGATCCATGGGTTGGATGAGATGATCCATGGGTTGATATTGATCCATCAGTAGGATTGATGATCCATTGCTTGGCTGAGATGATCTATTGGTTGGTATTGATCCATTGGTTGGATTGATGATCCATTGCTTGGGTTGATGGTGCAGCGATTAGGTGAGACGATCCAATGGTTGGATTTGATTTGATGGTTGGATTGGTGAGATGGTTGGATGAGATGATCCATTGGTTGGATTGATGATCCAGTGGTTGGCTGAGATAATCTATTGGTTGGTATTGATCCATTGGTTGGATTGATGATCCAGTGGTTGGATTTGATCCATTGATTGGATTTGATCCATTGGTTGGATTGATGAGATGTTAGTTGGATTTGATGATCCATTGGTTGGTATTGATCCACTGGTTGGATTGATAATTCATCGGTTGGATTTGATGATCCACTGGTTGGATTTGATGCATTGATTGGATTGATAATTCACTGATTGGTATTGATCAGTTGGTTGGATTGATGATCCATTGATTGGATTTAATGATGCATTGATTGGATTTGATGATCTTATGGTTGGATTGGTGATCCATTGATTGGATTTGATCTGATGATTGGATTGGTGATCCATTGATTGGATTTGATCTGATGATTGGATTGGTGATCCATTGATTGGATTTGATCTGATGATTGGATTGGTGATCCATTGATTGGATTTGATCTGATGATTGGATTGGTGATCCATTGATTGGATTTGATCTGATGATTGGATTGGTGATCCATTGATTGGATTTGATCTGATGATTGGATTGGTGATCCATTGATTGGATTTGATCTGATGATTGGATTGATGATCCATTGATTTGATTTGATCAAATGGTTGGATTGATGATCATGTGGTTGGATTGATGATCCATTGGTTGGATTTGATCTGATGATTGGATTGATAATCCATTGGTTGGATTGATGATCCATTGGTTGGATTTGATCCATTGATTGGATTGATTATTCATTGATTGGTATTGATCAGTTGGTTGGATTGATAATCCATCGATTGTATTGATGATCCACTGGTTGGATTTGGTGATCCATTGATTGGATTTGATCTGATGATTGGATTGATGATTCATTGATTGGATTTGATCTGATGATCCATTGATTGGTATTGATACAATGGTTGGTATTGATGATCCATTGGTTGGTATTGATGATCCATTGATTGGAATTGATCCATTGATTGATCTCAATGATCCAGTGGTGCTTTTGGGATTCAATTATTCCCCAAAAAAAGCAGAGTTTGGAATTTTTAGATGTTTCATGATTAAAAGACTGTTTAAAAAAAAACCCTAGAATTGCAAAATTTGATGTCTTTGGGATTAAATTATCCTTTTCTGAAGAAAACCAGAATTGGGAATTTTTGATGTCTTTGGGATTAAATTATTCCTTTCCCAAAAACCCAGAATTGCAAAATTTTGATACCTTTGGAATTAAACTATTCCTTTCCCAAATTTTTATCATTTTTTAATTAAAAATTCCCACCTGGGAAAGAAATCCAATTTCTGCTGCATCCACAAAGAACCGAAAAATCCCAATTTTAATTATTATATTTATATATTTATTTATTATTTTTATTCTTATTTATTACGTCTATTTATTTATTTTATTTATTATATTTATTATAAAAAATCCCATTAAACATGTTTGTTTACATATCAAATTAACTTTATTTTGATTCTATTGTAGTGAAATTAATTTTTTTAAATTCCTGATTTGTATTTAATTTTTTTTTTTTCATTTTTTTTCCCCAGGATTATTACAAAATCATCAAGACTCCGATGGACATGGGAACAATAAAGAAGCGCTTGGAGAACAATTATTACTGGAATGCTCAAGAATGTATCCAGGATTTCAACACCATGTTTACAAACTGCTACATCTACAACAAGGTGGGGAAAATTCCAGGAGTTTTCATGTTCCAGTTGGGAAAAAAAAATTGGGAAGAATGGAAAATTCCTGGGAATTTTTTTGGAATTTTTTTGGAATTTTTTTGGAATTTTTTTGAAAATTCTTGGGCATTTTCTTGAATTTTTTGGTTAAATTATATTTGAAAATTCCTGGGAATTTTCTTGATTTTTTTTTTCTTTCTAATTTTTTTGAAAATTCTTGGGAATTTTTTTGAATTTTTTGTTCAATTTTATTTGAAAATTCCTGGGAATTTTTTTGAATTTTTTTTTAATTTTTCTGGAAATTTTGGAATTTTTTTAAAAATTCCTGGGATTTTTTTTTAATTTTTTGTTAAATTTTATTTGAAAATTCCTGGAATTTTTTTTGAATTCTGAAAATTTTTTTGAAAATTTTTTTAAATTACTTCAAAAATTCCTGGGAATTTTTTTGAATTGTTTTTAGCTTTTTTTGAAAACTCCTGGGATTTTTTAAGGGAAAAAAGGGGATTAAATTGGTGGAAATTTGGGATTTTGTTCCTGTTGGGATTATTGAGATTTGGATGTGGATTTTTTCCCTTTTTTGGGGTTTTTAGAGGAATACTTTGAGGAGATTTTTTCCCATTTTTTACCCATTTTCCCCCATTTTTCCAACCAAGAAATGACATAATTCCCAATTTTTTCCCCATTTTTATGTAATTCTTGATTTTTCCCGATTTTCCAATATAATTCCCCTTTTTTCCCATTTTTCCAGCCAGGGGATGACACAATTCCCAATTTTTCCCATTTTTCCAACATAATCCCAAATTTTTCTGCATTTTTCCAACATAATCCCAAATTTTTTCCAACATAACTCCCATTTTTTCCCTTTTTTTTTCAATATAATTCCTATTTTTTTCCAGCCAGGAGATGACATAACTCCCAATTTTTCCCCATTTTTCCATAATAAATTCCCATTTTCCAGCCAGGGGATGACATAATTCCCAATTTTTTTGCTTTTTTTCCCCATTTTTCCATAACAAATTCCCATTTTTCCTGTTTTCCAGCCAGGGGATGACATAATTCCTTTTTTTTTTTGCATTTTTTCCCCATTTTTCTAACCTAATTCCCAATTTTCCCCATTTTTCCATAACAAATTCCCATTTTTTCCCATTTTTCCAGCCAGGGGATGACATAATTCCCAATTTTTTTGCTGTTTTTCCCCATTTTTCTGTAATAAATTCCCATTTTTCCCATTTTCCAGCCAGGGGATGACATAACTCCGAATTTTTCCATAACAAATTCCCATTGTCCCCAATTTTCCAGCCAGGGGATGACATAATTTCCAATTTTTCCCCATTTTTCTGTAATAAATTCCCATTTTTTCCAATTTTCCAGCCAAGGGATGACATAATTCCCAATTTTCCCCCAATTTTTCCATAACAAATTCCTATTTTTCCCATTTTTCCAGCCAGGGCATGACATAATTCCCAATTTTTCCAACATAAATTCCCATTTTTCCCAATTTTTCCCTAACAAATTCCCATTTTTTCCCATTTTCCAGCCAGGGGATGACATCGTGTTGATGGCAGAAGCTTTGGAGAAACTTTTCCTGCAGAAAATCTCGGAAATGACTCAGGAGGAGACAGAAATTGTCATTGCTCAGACCAAGGGCAGGGGCAGGGCCAGGAAGGAAGCAGGTAATTCCCAAAATCCCCCAAAAAAATTCCCAAAATCTGCCCAAAAAATTCCCAAAATTCCCCAAAAAATTCCCCAAAAAACCCCCGAAGTTCCCAAAATTAAAAAAAAAAAACCAAAAAAAGCCAAAAAACCACCAAAATTCCAAAAAAAAAATCTAAAATTCTAAAAAAAAAACCCCAGAATTCCCCACTGAGTCCCAAACCCAAAAATCCCTCAGAAAAACCCCAAAAATCCCTTGAAAAAAATCCAAAAACCCCAAAGTCTCTTGGAAAAAACCAAAAAATCCCTTGGAAAAAACCCAAAACCCCAAAAATAATTCCTCAAAAAAACCCCAAAATCCTTCAAAAAAACCCCTAAAATCCTTCAGAAAAAAACCTAAAATCCTTCAGAAAAAGCCCAGAAATCCCCCAGAAAACCCCAAAATCCCTCAAAAAAGCCCCCCAACTTCCCTCAAAAAAATCCCAAAAATCCCTTGGGAAAAACCCTAAAACCTCTCAGAAAAAATCCAAAAACTCCCACGGGAAAAGCCAAAAATCCCTCAAAAAAATCCAGAAAATCCCTTGAAAAAATCCCAAAAGTCTCTCAGAAAAAACCCCCAAAATCCTTTAAAAAACTCCAAAAATCCCTCATAAAAACCCAAAAACCCTCTCAAGAAAACCCAAAAAAATCCCTCAAAAAACCCCAAAAATCTCTCATAGAAACCCCAAAAGTCCCTCAAAGAAACCCAAAATCCTTCAAAAACACTTCAAAAATCCCTCATGAAAATCCCAAAACCCTCTCAACAAAACCCAAAAATCCCTCAAAAAAATCCCCAAAGCGTCTAAAATCCCTCAAAAAAACCCCAAAAATCCCGTGAAAAAAATCCCAAAATTGCCTCAAAAAACCCAAAATCCCCCAAAATCCCCCAAAAAACCCCAAAATCCCCCAAAATTCCCCCAAAACCCTAACAAATTCCCCTTTCTCTTGGCAGTGAGCTCCAAGCACGGCTCCTCGGCCGTTCCCAGCCTCCCCCAGGCCTCTCCTGAAATCCTTAAAATCCTCAATAATTCAAATAACCAATTCAAAAACGCCCAAAACCCTAACAAATCTCCATTTTTCCGCAGTGAGCTCCAAGCCCGGCTCCTCGGCCGTCCCCAGCCTCCCCCAGGCCTCTCCATCTCCTCCGGTCCCTCCGCAGAATTTGCCTCCTCTGGCTGCTCCTCCTCCTCCTCCTCCCTTCCCCGCCGTCACCCCCGAGCTGCTGGTGGCCCCGGCCGCCATGACGGTGGTCCCAGCCCAGGTGACATCCCAGGTGACACCCCAGGTGACGTCCCAGGTGACATCCCAGGTGCCACCAGCCCCGGCGCAGGCCCTGCAGCAGCACCCGCCCGTCATCCCCGCGCCCGCCCAGCCCGTCAAGGTCAGCCCGGGGGGGATTAATGGGGGAATTAATGGGGGAATTAATTGGGGGGAATTAATTAATTGGGGTGGGTGGTGGGGTTGGGCTGAGTGGAGCTTTTGTTGTTCGTAATTAGCTTAATTGGATTGATCTGAGTGGTTTTATTGTAGTTATATGTGGAATTAATGGGATTGGGCTGAGTGGATCTTTGTTATTCCTAATTAGCTTAATTATTTGTATTATTTATGTTATTCATAGTAAGCTTAGTTATTCATAATTAGCATACTAGGATTGGTCTGAGTGGATCTTTCATTGTAATTATATAGATAATTAGCATTATGGGATTGATCTGAGTGGATCTTTCATTATAATTATATATGTAATTAATTGGGGTGGGTGGTGGGATTGGGCTGAGTGGAGCTTTTGTTGTTCGTAATTAGCTTAATTGGATTGATCTGAGTGGTTCTTGCATTGTAATTATATATGTAATTAATGGGATTGGACTGAGTGGATCTTTTGTTATAATTATATAGGTAATTAGCTTAATTGGATTGATCTGAGTGGATCTTTCACTATAATTATATATGTAATTAATTGGGGTGGTTGGGTTGGGCTGAGTGGAGCTTTTGTTATTCGTAATTAGCTTAATTGGATTGATCTGAGTGGTTTCATTATAGTTATATATGTAATTAATGGGATTGGTCTGAGTGGATCATTCGTTATCCCTAATTATCTTAATTGGATTGATCAGAATGGATCTTTCATTTTCTGTAATTAGCTTAATAGGATGGATCTAAGTGGATCCTTTGTTATCCATAATTAGCTTAATTGGATTGATCTGAGTGGATCCTTCATTATCCGTAATCACCATAATTAGATTAATCTGAGTGGATCCTTCCTTACCCATAATTACCATAATTTATCTGAGTGGATCCTTCATTATCCATAATCACCATAATTAGATTAATCTGAGTGGATCCTTCCTTACCCATAATTACCATAATTTATCTGAGTGGATCCTTCATTATCCATAATCACCATAATTAGATTTATCTGAGTGGATCCTTTATTATCCATAATTACTGTAATTAGATTTATCTGAGTGGATCCTTCATTAGCCATAATTACTGTAATTAGATTTGAGTGGATCTTTCATTATCCATAATTTCCTTAATTAGGTTTATCTGAGTGGATCCTTCATTACCCATAATGACTGTAATTTATCTGAGTAAATCCTTCATTATCCATAATTTCCTTAATTAGATTTATCTGAGTAGATCCTTCATTATCCATAATTAGATTTATCTGAGTGGATCTTTCATTAGCCATAATTAGATTTATCTGAGTGGATCCTTCATTAGCCACAATTAGATTTATCTGATTGGTTCTTCCACTATCTCCCAGAACCAAAACCAAAACCCAAACCCCAAAAACCCAAACCACCAAACCCCAACCCAAAAACCCCAAAACCCCCCAAACTAATCCCAAATTTCCCGGCAATTCCTCCCCGCCAGACAAAAAAAGGCGTGAAGAGGAAAGCAGACACCACCACGCCCACCGCCATGGATCCCATCCACGACTCCTCCTCCCTCCCCGCCGAGCCCAAACCCACCAAGCTCAACCCGCGGCGCGAGAGCAGCCGCCCCGTCAAGCCCCCCAAGAAGGAAATCCCGGATTCCCAGCAGCATCCCGCCGAGAAATCCGGCAGCAAGACCTCGGAGCAGCTCAAGTACTGCTCGGGGATCATCAAGGAGATGTTCGCCAAGAAGCACGCCGCGTACGCCTGGCCCTTCTACAAACCCGTCGACGTGGAGGCCTTGGGGCTGCACGACTATTGTGACATCATCAAGCATCCCATGGATCTCAGCACCATCAAGGTGAGGAGTTTGGGGATTTTTGGGAATTTTTTAGGATTTTTTTGCAATTTTTTTAGGATTTTTTTGGAATTTTTGGGGGATTTTTAAGCTTTTCGGAAGGGATTTTGACACAACCTAGGCTTGGTCATTCCACAAACCTGTAGATGTTGAGGGTTCTAAAATTCTGATGAGATCATCAAACATCCCATGGATCTCAGCACCATCAAGGTGAGGACTTTTGGGAATTTTTGGGGATTTTTTCAGATTTTTTTAGGATTTTTTCACAATTTTTTCACAATTTTTGGGGGATTTTTAGACCTTTCGGAAGGGATTTTGACACAGCCTAGGCTTGGTCGTTCCACAAACCTGTGGATATTGAGGGTTGTAAAATTCTGATGAGATCATCAAACATCCCATGGATCTCAGCACCATCAAGGTGAGGAGTTGTAGGAATTTTTCCAAATTTTTTGGGAATTTTTTGGAGTTTTTTTGGGATTTTTTTGGGGTTGAGGGAGGGATTTTTACGCGGCTCACGCCTGGCCCTTCTACAAACCCGTGGACGTGGAGGCCTTGGGGCTGCACGATTATTGTGACATCATCAAGCATCCCATGGATCTCAGCACCATCAAGGTGAGGAGTTTGGGGATTTTTGGGAATTTTTTAGGATTTTTTGGGGATTTTTTTCGGGATTTTTAGGCCTTCGGGAAGGGAATGTTTACTTAGCCTATGTTTGGCCTTTCTGCAAACTTGTAGACATTGAGGGTTGTAAAATTCTAATGAGATCATGAAACATCCCATGGATCTCAGCACCATCAAGGTGAGGAGTTTTGGGAATTTTTTCGGGTTTTTTGGGAATTTTTTGGGGATTTTTTTGGGGTTGAGGGAGGGATTTTTACGCGGCTCACGCCTGGCCCTTCTACAAACCCGTGGACATGGAGGCCTTGGGGCTGCACGACTATTGTGACATCATCAAGCATCCCATGGATCTCAGCACCATCAAGGTGAGGAGTTTGGGGAATTTTTGGGAATTTTTTGGGATTTTTTCAGATTTTTTTAGGATTTTTTCACAATTTTTTAGGATTTTTTCACAATTTTTGGGGGATTTTTAGACCTTTTGGAAGGGATTTTGACACAACAAACCTGTAGATGTTGAGGGTTCTAAAATTCTGATGAGATCATCAAACATCCCATGGATCTCAGCACCATCAGGGTGAGGAGTTTTGGGAATTTTTTGCAATTTTTTTTGGATTTTTAGGATTTTTTTGGAATTTTTTGGGAATTTTTAAGTCTTTGGGAAGGGATTTTTACACAGCCTAGGCTTGGTCATTCCACAAACCTGTGGACATTGAGGGTTGTAAAATTCTGATGAGATCATCAAACATCCCATGGATCTCAGCACCATCAAGGTGAGGAGTTTTGGGAATTTTTTAGGATTTTTTGGGAATTTTTTGGGGATTTTTTGGGGTTGAGGGAGGGATTTTTACATGGCTCACGCCTGGCCCTTCTACAAACCCGTCGACGTGGAGGCCTTGGGGCTGCACGATTATTGTGACATCATCAAGCATCCCATGGATCTCAGCACCATCAAGGTGAGGAGTTTGGGGAATTTTTTGGGATTTTTTTGAATTTTTTTAGGATTTTTTCACAATTTTTTAGGATTTTTTCACAATTTTTGGGGGATTTTTAAGCCTTTCAGAAGGGATTTTTACACAGCCTAGGCTTGGTCATTCCACAAACCTGTAGATGTTGAGGATTCTAAAATTCTGATGAGATCATCAAACATCCCATGGATCTCAGCACCATCAAGGTGAGGAGATTAGGGAATTTTTCCAGATTTTTTCAGAATTTTTTAGGATTTTTTCGCAATTTTTTGGGAATTTTTAAGTCTTTGGGAAGGGATTTTTACACAGCCTAGGCTTGGTCATTCACAAACCTGTGGACATTGAGGGTTGTAAAATTGTCATGAGATCATGAAACATCCCATGGATCTCAGCACCATCAAGGTGAGGAGTTTTGGGAATTTTTTAGGATTTTTTGGGAATTTTTTGGGGATTTTTTGGGGTTGAGGGAGGGATTTTTACGCGGCTCACGCCTGGCCCTTCTACAAACCCGTGGATGTGGAGGCCTTGGGGCTGCACGACTATTGTGACATCATCAAGCATCCCATGGATCTCAGCACCATCAAGGTGAGGATTTTTGGGAATTTTTTGGGATTTTTTCCGATTTTTTTAGGATTTTTTCACAATTTTTTTAGGATTTTTTCACAATTTTTGGGGGATTTTTAGACCTTTCGGAAGGGATTTTGACACAGCCTAGGTTTGGTCATTCCACAAACCTGTAGATGTTGAGGGTTGTAAAATTGTCATGAGATCATGAAACATCCCATGGATCTCAGCACCATCAAGGTGAGGAGTTTGGGGATTTTTGGGGAATTTTTTGGGGGATTTTTTAGGATTTTTTAGGATTTTTTAGGGATTTTTAGGCCTTCAGGAAGGGATTTTTAGTTGGCCTAGGCTTGGTCATTCCACAAACCTTTGGACATTGAGAGTTGCAAAATTATCATTAATTATCATTAATTATCAACATCAAACATCCCATGGATCTCAGCAGCATCAAGGTGAGGATTTTTTGGGGAATTTTCCCAAATTTTTGGGAATTTTTCCTGGGATTTTTTTTTTTTTTACCCAAAAAGAAGACTTTTTTTTTGCCTGAAATAATTCTTTCTCCAGACCAAAATAAATCATTTTTTGCACCAAATTTATTCCTTTGCCACTCACAAAATAATTCATTTTTCCCCCAACTGATTCCTTCTCCAGACCAAAATAAACTTATTTTTTGGACCAAATTTATTCCTTTTCCACTCCAAAAAAAAATTAATTTCCCTCAAAACTTGTCCTTTTCCAGCCCTAAATAAACTCATTTTTTGAACCAAATCTATTCCATTTCCACTCCAAAAAAATTCTTTATTCCCCCCAAAATCACTCCTCCTCCAGCCCAAAACAAACTCATTTTCCCCCCAAATTTACTCCATTTCCACTCCAAAAAAACCTCATTTTTTTCCCCAAAACCACTCCTATCAACCCCACTCCTCACCCCTGCTGAATTCCCACAGAATTCCCATTTTTTCCCATTTTTTTCCCTTTCCCAGTCCAAGCTGGAGGGTCGGGAATATCGCGACGCTCAGGAATTCGCCGCCGACGTCAGGTTGATGTTTTCCAACTGCTACAAGTACAACCCTGCAGACCACGAGGTCGTGGCCATGGCCAGGAAGCTGCAGGTGAGGAAATTCAGGGATTTTTGGGGAAATTTTCCGATTTTTCGGGGTTTTTTTTTTGACGGTGGGAATGACGGAATGATGAAAAATGAGAAAAAATGGAAAAAAACGACTTGAAAATAGAAAGAAACTAGCAAAAGAGAAAGAAAAGAGGAAAAAAATGAAAATATCACACATTTACACGCTTTGTCGACCCAAATTGTTGGGTTTATTGACCCAAAATCATGGAGTTTTTTGCTCCAAAATCATTGAGTTTGTTGACCCAAAGTCGTTGGGTTGACCCAAAATCCTTGAGTTTGTCAACCCAAAATCACTGAATTTATTACCCCAAAATCACTGATTTTCTCACTCCGAAATCATTTGAGATTTTTGCCCCAAAATCATTGAGGTTTTCGCCCCAAAATCATTGTGTTGACTTGAAATCCTGGAGTTTATTGACCCAAAATCATTAAATTTGTCAACTCAAAATCTTTAAATTTGTTTACCCAAAATCATTGAATTTGTCAACTCAAAGTCGTTGGGTTGACCTGAAATCATTGAGTTTTTCAATCCAAAATCTTGAGTTTTTTGTCCCAAAGTTGTTTGGTTTATCAACCCAAAATCCCTGAGTTTATCAACCCAAAATCCCTGAGTTTATCAACCCAAAATCCCTGAGTTTATCAACCCAAAATCCCTGAGTTTATCAACCCAAAATCCCTGAGTTCATCAACCCAAAATCACTGAGTTTTTTGTCCCAAAGTTGTTTGGTTTATCAACCCAAAATCACTGAGTTTATTCCCCAAAATCACTGAATTTATTATCCAAAATCACTGAGTTTATTACCCAAAATCCCTGAGTTTATCCACCCAAAATCCCCAAATTCATTCCCCAAACCCACTTTCTCCCCCAAAATCCCCGAATTCATTCCCCAAACCCACTTTCTCACCCCAAAAACCCCCGAATTCATTCCCCAAACCCACTTTATCCCCCAAATCCCCAAATTCATTCCCCAAACCCACTTTCTCACCCCAAAAACCCCCGAATTCATTCCCCAAACCCACTTTCTCACCCCAAAATCACCGAATTCATTCCCCAAACCCACTTTCTCACCCCAAAATCCCCAAATTCATTCCCCAAAATCCCCAAATTCATTCCCCAAACCCACTTTCTCACCCCAAAATCCCCAAATTCATTCCCCAAACCCACTTTCTCACCCCAAAATCCCCAAATTCATTCCCAAACCCACTTTCTCACCCCAAAATCCCCAAATTCATTCCCCAAAATCCCCGAATTCATTCCCCAAACCCACTTTCTCACCCCAAAATCCCCAAATTCATTCCCCAAACCCACTTTCTCACCCCAACCTCCCCCTCCCAGGACGTTTTCGAGATGCGGTTCGCCAAGATGCCGGACGAGCCGGAAGAAGCGGTGATCCCCGCCTCCTCCCCCGCCGTGGCTCCGCCCCCCACCAAGGTGGCTCCGCCCTCCTCCAGCGACAGCTCCTCCGACAGCTCCTCCGACTCCGACAGCTCCTCCGACGACTCCGAGGAGGAGCGAGCGCAGCGATTGGCCGAGCTGCAGGAGCAGGTGGGCGTGGGCGGGGCCGGGGTGGGCGTGGTCAGCCGAAAAAATTGGGGTTTTTAACCCGAAATTGTTGGGTTTGGTGAGCCGAAATCGTTGAATTTAACCTGAAATTGTTCGGTTTCTTGAGCCGGAATCCCTGAGTTTGTTAAGCCGAATTTGTTGGGTTTGGTGACCCAAAATAATTGAATTTAACCCAAAATCGTTGGGTTTGGTGAGGTGAAATAATTGAATTTTTTAACTCTAAATTGTTGGGTTTGGTGAGCCAAAATCATTGAATTTAACCTGAAATCATTGGGTTTGGTGAGCCAAAATCGTTGAATTTAACCTGAAATTGTTGGGTTTGTTAAGCTGAAATCATTGAATTTTTTAACCTGAAATCGTTGGGTTTGTTGACCCAAAATAATTTAATTTTTGATCCAAAACCGTTGGGTTTGTTGAGCGGAAATAATCGAATTTTTTAACTTGAAATCGTTGGGTTTGTTGAGCAGAAATAATTGAATTTTTTAACCTGAAATTGTTGGGTTTGTTGAGCCAAAATCGTTGAATTTAACCAGAAATCATTGGGTTTGGTGAGCTGAAATCATTGAATTTTTTACCTGAAATCGTTGGGTTTGTTGAGCTGAAATCCTTGAATTTTTTACCTGAAATCGTTGGGTTTGTTGAGCTGAAATAATTGAATTTTTTATCTGAAATCGTTGGGTTTGTTGGCCCAAAGTAATTGAATTTTTTAACCCAAAGTTGTTGGATTTGTTGACCCAAAATCATTGGGTTTTTGGCCCTAAATCATTGGGTTTGTTGACCCAAAATCTTCAGGTTTGTTGACCCAAAGTCCTTGGATTGTTGCCCCAAAATCTTTGAGTTTGTCGACCTGAAATCACTGGGTTGACCCAAATTGGGTTTGTTGAGCCAAAATCGTTGGGTTTTTGGCTTAAAATCGTTGGGTTTGTCAATGCAGAATTGTTGGGTTTGTTGACCCAAAATCATTGGGGTTTTGGCCCAAAATCATTGAGTTTGTTGCCCCAAAATCTTTGGATTTGTTGCCCCAAAATAATTGGGTTTGTTTACCTGAAGTGGTTTGGCTTCTTGACCCAAAATCGTTGGGTTTATGGACCTGAAATCGTTGAGTTTGTCGACTCAAAATCATTGGAGTTTTGGCCCAAAATCATTGAGTTTGTTGACCCAAAGTTGTTGTATTTGTTGACCCAAAATCCTTGTGTTTGTCAACCCGAAATCATTGGATTTGTTGCCCCAAAATCATGGAGTTTTGAGCAAAGCACGGAGAAATCAGAGCTTTTCAGGATTGTCCTTCTGCTGGAATTCGGTGGCAGGAGGAGAGCTTGGGTTTGATGACCTTGGAGAATCCATGGAACATCTGGACATTGGTCTGGGTGAGAAGGTTTGGGTCACTCCAAGGTCAGATGTGATGACCATGGAGAACCCATAGAACATCTGGACATTGGTCTGGGTGAGAAGGTTTGGGTCACTTCAGGGGTGGGTTTGATGACCTTGGAGAATCCATGGAACGAGTGGACATTGCTTTTGGTGACCACCTTGGGGTCACTCTGAGATTGGGTTTGATGACCTTGGAGAACCCATGGAACATCTGAACATTGGTCTGGGTGAGAAGGTTTGGGTCACTTCAAGGTCAGATTTGATGACCATGGAGAATCCATGGAATAATTGAATCCTGGTGGGGGTGAGAAGGTTTGGGTCACTCCAGGTGTAGATTTGATGACCATGGAGAATCCATGGAATGAGTGGACATTGCTCTTGGTGACCGCCTGGGGGTCACTCTGAGGTTGGGTTTGATGACCATGGAGAATCCATGGAACATCTGGACAGGTTGGGGTCACTCCAAGGTCAGATTTGATGACCATGGAGAATCCATGGAACGAGTGGACACTTCTCCGGATGACCAACCTGTGGTCACTCCACGGTCAGACTTGATGACCATGGAGATTCCATGGACCAACCAGACACTTCTCCGGATGACCAACCAGTGGTCACTCCAAGGTCAGATGTGATGACCATGGAGATTCCATGGACCAACCAGACACTTCTCTAGATGACCAACCTGTGGTCACTCCAAGGTCAGATTTGATGACCTTGGAGAATCCATGGAACATCTGGACCTTGGTCTGGGTGGGAAGGTTTAGGTCACTCCAAGGTCAGATGTGATGACCATGGAGATTCCATGGAATGAGTGGACACTTCTCTGGATGACCAACCTGTGGTCACTCCAAGATCAGATGTGATGACCTTGGAGATTCCATGGAATGAGTGGACAGGTTGGGGTCAGTCTAAGTTCAGATTTGATGACCATGGAGATTCCATGGAACGAGTGGACACTTCTCTGGATGACCAGCCTGTGGTCACTCCAAGGTCAGATGTGATGACCTTGGAGAGTCCATGGAACGAGTGGACACTCCTCTGGATGACCAGCCTGTGGTCACTCCACCCAGCATTCCCTGTTTCCCCAGCTCAAGGCCGTCCACGAGCAGCTGGCCGCCCTGTCGCAGCCCCAGCAGAACAAACCAAAGAAGAAGGAGAAGGACAAGAAGGAGAAGAAGAAGGAGAAGCACAAAAAGAAGGAGGAGCTGGAGGAAGCCAAGAAGAGCAAAGCCAAGGAACCTCCTCCTCCCAAGAAGGCCAAGAAGAGCAACAGCAACAGCAGCGCCTCCAGGTGGGAATTCCCAAATTCCTGCCGGGAATTCAGGTTTTTCTGTCATTAATTAATTTTATTGTCGGTTAATTAATAACGAGTGAGCTGAGGGGGTGGTTGGGGTTGAGATCAGCTCTGGGTTTGGGGTGGAACTTCTGAGAGGTTGGTGGGATCACCTGGTGGGGCTGAATTCTGGGTGTCCAGGAGCAAATTGAACTCAATTTTGGGTGTCCAGGAGCAAATTGAACTCAATTTTGGGTGCCCAAAACCATCTTGAGCCCAATTTTGGGCTTTCAGAACCAAATTGAACTCAGTTTTTGGTGTCCAGGAGCAACTTGAACTCAATTTTGGGCATCCAGGAGCAAATTAAACTTAATTTTGGTTGTCCAGAACCACCTTGAGCCCAATTTTGGGTGTCCAGGAGCAGATTAAGCTCAGTTTTTGGAGTCCAGAAGCCAAATGAGCTCAGTTTTGGGTTTCTGAACAGGCTGACCTCAGTTTTGGGCATCCAGGACCAAATTTAACTCAATTTTGAGTCTCCAAAACCACCTTGATCTCAATTCTGAGCTTCAAGAACCAAATCAAACTCAATTTTGGGCATCCAGGACCAAATCAAACTCAATTTTGGGCATCCAGGACCAAATCAAACTCAATTTTGAGTGTCCAAAACCACCTTGACCTCAATTTTGAGCTTCAAAAACCAAATCAAACTCAATTTTGAGTCTCCAAAACCACCTTGACGTCAATTTTGGACTTCCAGGACCAAATCAAGCTCAATTTTGGGTGCCCAAAACCATATCAAACTCAGTTTTAAGCCTCCAACACTGAAGTTTAGGCTCAAACTCCAACCCCAAACCCTAACCATTCCCAATTTCCAGACCCAAACCCCAAACCCCCTCACCCCACACTGACCTCATCCCCAAATTCCTCTCACATTTCATTCTAAAAACGCCACTTTTGGTCCCCCCAGCAGCAAGAAGGAGCCGGCGCCTCTCAAACCCCCCAAATCGGCGCCGAGCTACGAGTCGGAGGAGGAGGAGAAGTGCAAGCCCATGTCGTACGAGGAGAAGCGGCAGCTCAGCCTGGACATCAACAAGCTGCCCGGCGAGAAGCTGGGCAGGGTGGTTCACATCATCCAGTCCCGGGAGCCGTCGCTGAAGAACTCCAACCCCGACGAGATCGAGATCGACTTCGAGACGCTGAAACCCTCCACGCTGCGGGAGCTCGAGCGCTACGTCACCTCCTGCCTGAGGAAGAAGAGGAAACCGCCGGGTAAAGCCTGGGCTTTGCTGGGGAGAAATCAAAAAGAATTGGGGTTTTTGGTGGGGTTTTGTTCCTGGAGGGTTGGGGGGTTTTTGGGGGTTGGAGGGGGTGGTGGGTGGTGTTTAAGGTCCCACCGAATTCCCCGTTTTGCCCCCAAATTCCCGTTTCCCACTGAATTCAGATTCTTCTCCCAAATTCCCATTTTACTCCCAAATTCCCATTTTCCCACTAAATTCCCATTTTCCCCCCAAATTCCCATTTTCCCACCAAATTCCCATTTCCCCTGAATTCAAATTCACCCCCCAAATTCCCATTTTACTCCCAAATTCCCATTTCCCACCAAATTCCCATTTTCCCCCCGAATTCAAATTCTCCCACCAAATCCCCATTTTGCCATCAAACTCCCATTTCCCCCCAAATTCCCATTTTCCCACTGAATTCAAATTCTCCTCCCAAATTCCCATTTTACTCCCAAATTCCCATTTCCCACCAAATTCCCATTTCCCCCAAATTCCCATTTTGCTCCCAAATTCCCTTTTTCCCACCAAATTCCCATTTTCCCCCTGAATTCAAATTCTCCCACCAAATTCCCATTTTGCTCCCAAATTCCCATTTCCCACTGAATTCCCATTTTTCCCCCAAATTCCCATTTCCCATCAAATTCCCAGTTTTCCCCCCAAATCCCATTTTCCCCCAAATTGCCATTTTGCTCCCAAATCCCCATTTTCCCCCTGAATTCAAATTCTCCCACCAAATCCCCATTTTCCCACCAAATTCCCATTTTTTCACCAAATTCCCCTTTTCTCACCAAATTCCTTTTTCCATCAAATTCCCCTTTTCCCACCAAATCCCAAATTCCCTTTTCCCACCAATTTCATCACCGAATTTCCCATTTTCCCCCAAATCCCCATTTTTTTCACCAAATTCCCATTTCCCCCCAAATTCCCATTTTTTCACCAAGTTTCCCATTTTCCCCCAAATCCCACTTCCCCCCAAATCCCCATTTTTCTCACCAAATCCCCATTTTTTCACCAAATCCCTGTTTCTTCACCTTATTCCCACTTCCCCCCAAATCCCCATTTTTTTTCACCAAATCCCCATTTTTTCCCCGAATTTCCCATTTTCCCCCAAATTTTTTCCCCCAAATCCCCATTTTTCACATTTTCCCCCAAATCCCCATTTTTTTCACTGAATCCCCATTTTCCCTGAATTTCCCATTTCCCCCATTTTTCCCCAAATCCCCTTTTTTTCTCCAAATCCTCCATTTTTTCCCCAAATCCCATATTTTCCCCAAATCTCCCATTTTCCTCCAAATTTTTCCCCCCAAATCCCCATTTTTTTTCCCCAAATCCCCATTTTTTCACCGAATTCCCGTGTTTTCCCAGAAAAACTGGACGTGCTGGCCGGCTCCTCCAAGCCGAATTTTTTCACCGAATTTCCCATTTTCCCCCATTTTTTTCCCCCAAATCCCCATTTTTTCTCCCCAAATCCCCATTTTGGAGTTTTTTTCCCCAAATCCCCATTTTTTTCCCCAAATCCCCATTTTTTCACCGAATTTCCCATTTTCTCCCAAATTTTTTTCACCAAATCCCCATTTTTTCCCCCAAATCCCCATTTTTTCCCCAAATCCCCATTTTTTTTCCCCAAATCCCCATTTTTTCCCCCAAATCCCCCTTTTCTCACCGAATTCCCGTGTTTCCCCAGAAAAACTGGACGTGCTGGCCGGCTCCTCCAAGCTGAAGGGTTTCTCCTCGTCGGAGTCAGAGTCCAGCAGCGACTCGACTTCCTCCGACAGCGACGATTCCGACTCAGGTTAGCTCTTCCCGCTTTTCCCAAACTTCTCCTTTTTGCCGGAAAAATAAAACTCGATTGCATTCCTGCCTCCGCCTTTAATTCTTCCTTTTGGAACAGAAAAACAACAAAAAAAATTCTCCTTTTGGAATTTGTTCGATCCAAATTTATTTATTTTTTTGTTTTATTTTTTTAGTTCTTGATTATCTTTTTTTTCCTGTTGAATGGGATGATTTTTAGGGAAAAATGGAATTTTTAAGCTCTCGTTTCATTTGGTGGTTTTTAGGGAAAAATGGATTTTTTTACCTCTAATTTCAGTGGGTTGGATTGATGTTTTTAGGAGAAAATGGAATTTTTCACTTCTTATTTCAATTGGTTGTTTTTAGGGAAAAATGGAATTTTTGACCTCTCATTTCAATGGGTTCAATTGGTGTTTTTAGGGAAAAATGGAATTTTTCACCTCTCGTTTCAATTGGTTGTTTTTAGGGGAAAATGGAATTTTTAACCTCTAGTTTCAATGGGTTGGATTGGTGGATTTTAGGGAAAAATGGAATTTTTCACTTCTCATTTCAGTTGGCATGTTTTTAGGGAAAATTTGAATTTTTGACCTTTCGGTTCAATGGGTTGGATTGGTGATTTTTAGGGAAAATTGGAATTTTTGACCTCAGATTTCAATGGGATGGATTGGTGATTTTTAGGGAAAAACAGAATTTTTCACTTCTTGTTTCCATTGGTTGTTTTTAGGGGAAAATGGAATTTTTCACTTCTCATTTCAATGGGTTGGATTGGTAGTTTTCACCTCTCATTTCAGTTGGTTGTTTTTAGGGAAAAACTGAATTTTTCACCTCAAATTTCAATGGGTTGGATTGGATAAAAAAGATGGAGAAAAGCAGATTTGATGGATAAAAAAAAATTTGGAAGAAATGGGATTTTAGGGATAAAAAGATGGAGAAAAGGAGATTTTATGGATAAAAAATATGGAGAAAAGGGAATTTCATGGATAAAACTACAAGAATGGAGCAAAGAGGATTTTTATGGCAAAAATGGGATCTGTTGGATATTTTTAATTAACAAAATCAATCAAGGGATTACAAAAATCCACTTTTTCCATGGAATTCTGACCCAGAATGTGGAAATTCGGATTTATCCATCGGTTTGGGTTGGAATAAAACAGGAATTTTGGGAAAAATCCCAAAAAGTCCACAGATTGGATGATTCCGCCCCAAAATCCAGGATGGTTTTTTCTGGGAATTCCGAATGGAAATCGGCGATGGAAATTTGGGATTAATTATTTTTTGGGATTTCTGAAATCCAGGATGAACTTTCTGGGAATTCTGACTTGGATTCAACAATCGGCGATGGAAATTTGGGATTATTTTTGGGTTGGAATTTCCGAAATCCAAGATGAACTTTCTGGGAATTCCAATTGGGATCCAAGAATCGGCGATGGAAATTTGGGATTAATTATTTTTGGGATTTCCGAAATCCAGGATTGTTTTTATGGGAATTCCAACTGGGAATCAGTGATGGAAATTTGGGATTATTTTTGGGATTTCCAAAATCCAGGATGAACATTCTGGGAATTCTAACTTGGATTTAACAATCAGTGATGAAAATTTGGGATTATTTTTGGGTTGGAATTTCCGAAATCCAAGATGAACTTTCTGGAAATTCCGACTGGAAATCGGCGATGGAAATTTGGGATTATTTTTGGGTTGGAATTTCCAAAATCCAGGATTGTTTTTCTGGGAATTCCGACTGGAAATCAGTGATGGAAATTTGGGATTTTTTTGGGATTTCTGAAATCCAGGATGGTTTTTCTGGGAATTCCGACTGGAAATTGGCGATGGAAATTTGGGATTATTTTTAAGATTTCTGAAATCCAGGATGAACTTTCTGGGAATTCTGACTTGGATTCAACAACCGGCAATGGAAATTTGGGATTAATTGTTTTTGGGATTTCTGAAATCCAGGATGGTTTTTCTGGGAATTCTGACTTGGAAAATACAATCGGCGATGGAAATTTGGGATTATTTTTGAAATTTCCAAAATCCAGGATGGTTTTTCTGGGAATTCCGACTGGGAATCAGCAATGGAAATTTGTGATTAATTATTTTGGGGATTTCTGAAATCCAGGATGATTTTTATGGGAATTCCGACTGGAAATCAGCAATGGAAATTTGGGATTATTTTTGGATAAACTTTGGAAAATGTGGATGAGAGTCAAGATTCATAGAAACCCATTGGGATCTGAAAATTTGGAGCCGTGGAAACACATCTGGATGTGAAAATTTGGGAATTTGGAGATGTGGAAATCCATCTGGATGTGAAAATTTGGGAATTCGAAGCCTTGAAAGTCACGGGGATCCTGAATTTTGGGAATTTAAAGCCATAGAAACCTTCCAGATTCTAAAATTTGGGAATCTGAAGCCGTGGAAACACATCTGGATGTGAAAATATGGGAATTTGGAGGTGTGGAAATCTGTCTGGATCTGAAAATTCGGGAATTTGGAGCCACAGATTCCCACCTGGATCTGAAAATTTGGGAATTCAAAGCCTTGAAATCATCCAGATCCTGAATTTTGGGCATTTGGAGCCACGGATTCCCATCTGGATGTGAAAATTTGGGAATTCAAAGCCTCAAAAGTCACCTGGATCTGAAAAATTGGGAATTCAAAGTCATGGATTCCTGTCTGGATGTAAAAATTTGGGAATTCAAAGTCATGGATTTTCTCAGATCTTTTTCCCACAGTTTTTCCCCTTTTTTTTTTTTTTTGGTGGCAAAACCCCAAATCCAGCAATCCCTGGGGAATTCCAGCCCCAAATTCCCGTTGGGTTCATCCGGGTCGTTCCCGAATTTCCCGAATTTTATTTCGGTTTTTTTTTTCGTCTTCCCGATTTTTTGTTTGTTTGTTTGTTTTTTGGCAGAAATGGCGCCGAAATTGAAGAAAAAAGGGCATTCGGGGCGAGAGCAGAAAAAGGTAGGGTTGGGATCCATGGATTTGGGATTGGGATTGGGATTGGGATTGGGATTGGGATTGGGGTTGGATCTATGGATTTGGGTTGGGGCTGGGATTTAATGGATTGGGATTGGGATTGGGGTAGGATCTATGGATTTAGTATTGGGATTGGGGTTGGAATCCATGGATTTGGGATTGGGATTGGGGTTGGATCTATGGATTTGAGTTAGGATTAATGGATTGGGATTGGGATCAATTAATTTGGGTTGGGATCAGGATCCATGGGTTGGGATTGGGATTGGAATTCATGGATTGGGGTTGGGGTTGGGATCCATGGGTTGGTATTGGGATTTGGGTTGGATCAATGGATTTGGGATTGGGATCAATGGATTTGGGTTGGGATCGGGATCCGTGGGTTGGGGTTGGATCCATGGGGCTGGGGTTGGGATTGGGGTTGGAATCCATGGATTTGGGATTGGGGTTGGGATCAGGATCTGTGGATTTGGGTTGGGATTAATGAATTGGGATTAGGATCGATGGATTTGGGTTGGGATCAGGATCCATGGGTTGGGGTTGGGATTGGGGTTGGAATCCATGGAATTGGGATTGGGATTGGGGTTGGATCTGTGGATTGGGTTGGGATTAATGAATTGGGATTGGGATCAATGGATTTGGGTTGGGATTGGGATCCATTGTTTGGGGTTGGGATTGGATCTATGGATTGGGATTGGGGTTGGAATCCATGGATTTGGGTTGGGGTCTGTGGATTGGAATGGGATCCAGGGGTTGGGACTGGGATCTGTGGATTGGGATTGGGGTTCGGATTGGGTTGGGATCCACGGGTTGGATTGGATTGGGATCAAGATGGGATCCATGGGTTGGATTGGGATTGGATCCACGGATTGGGATTGGAATGGGATCCATGGATTGGGGTTCGGATTGGGTTGAGATCCATGGGTTGGATTGGATTGGGATCAGGGTGGGATTGGGATCCATGGATCTGAATTGGGATTGGGATAGGATTGGATCCATGAGATGGGATTGGGATCCATGGATCAGGATCAGGATTGGGATCCACAGGTCAGGATGGGATTGGGATCCATGGGATGGGATTGGGATTGGGATCTGCGGATCTGAATTGGAATTGGGATCAATGGAATGGGATTGGGATCCACAGATCGGGATGGGATTGGGATCCATGGATCAGGATTGGGATCCACGGGATGGGATTGGGGTCCACGGGATGGGATTGGGATCCATGGATCTGGATTCGGATTGGGATCCATGGATCGGGATTGGGATCCATGGGATGGGATTGGGATCCATGGGATGGGCTTGGGATCCATGGATCAGGCTGGGATCCCTGGATCGGGTTGGGTTTGGGATCCACGGGATGGGTTTGGGATCCATGGATCAAGGTGGGATTGCGATCCATGGATCAAGGTGGGATTGGGATCCATGGATCGGGATGGCATTGGGCTCCCTGGCCCAGCCTGGGCTCAGCCCCCATTCGCTGCCCCCCAACCTCCCCACTAACCAAACCCCATCATCTCCCCTCCTCTCTCTCTCTCCCCCCAGCACCACCACCACCACCACCAACCCACCTCAGCCCCACCACCTCCACCTCCAGCTCCAGCTCCACCCCAAGCCATCCCCACCAACCAACCTCCACCTCCACCACCTCCTCCTCCTCCCGCCATCCCTCAGCCCACGCCGAGCCTCAAGAGCTCGCCGCCGCCGCCGCCGCCCTTCGTGCCCAGCCAGGTGCCGGTGCTGGAGCACCCGCTGCCCGGCGCCATGTTCGACGCCATGGCTCACTTCGGCCAACCCATGCTGCACCTGCCCCAGGCCGAGCTGAGCGCCACCCACCTGCCCCCCGCGGCCGAGCACGGCACGCCGCCCCACCTCAACCAGCACGTGGTGTCTCCTCCAGGTGAGGGCACAGTGGTGGGCTTGGGGTCTTCTGGAGGGTGGGAGGGGTGGTGGTGGTGGTGGTGGTCTTAGTGGGATTTAATGGGATTTTAATCCAGAATTCCAGAGGAATAGGTTGGTGGTGGAGATGAGAACAAAGAGGTTCTTCAGGCTTGATGTCCATCATGGTCTTTTTGGGATATCCCAAAATCCTAGAGGAAGAGGAGGGTGGTGGGTGTGGGAACAAGGAGGTTCTTCAGGCTTGGTGGCCATGAAGGTCTTACTGGGATGGCCCAGAATTCCAGAGGAACAAGATGGTGGTGGATGTGGGAACAAGGAGGTTCCTCAGGTGTAGTGGCCATGAAGGTCTTACTGGGATGACCTAGAACTCCAGAGGAAGGGGACAGTAAGGGAGGTTGGAACGAGGAGGTTCTTCAGGCTTGATGTCCATCATGGTCTTGTTGGGATATCCCAAAATCCCAGAGGAAGAGGAGGGTGGTGGATGTGGGAACGAGGAGGTTCTTCAGGCTTGGTGGCTGTGGTGTTTTAGTGGGGTGGCTCAGAATCCCAGAGGAGCAAGATGGTGGTGGATGTGGGAACGAGGAGGTTCTTCAGGTTTGATGACCACCATGGTCTTATTGGGATGACCTAGAATCCCAGAGGAAGAGGGTGGTGGATGTGGAACAAGGAGGTTCTTCAGGCTTGGTGGCCCTGAAGGTCTGCTGGGATGTTGGTTTCTCCTAGAGGGTGGTGGATGTGGGAACAAGGAGGTTCTTCAGGGTTGATGTCCATCATGGTCTTGTTGGGATATCCCAAAATCCTAGAGGAAGAGGATGGTGGTGGAGGTTGGAACAAGGAGGTTCTTCAGGGTTGGTGGGGTGGATGGGATCCTCAGAATTTATGGATGGATGGATGGATGGGTGAATGGAAAGGTGGATAGATAGGATCCTTGGAATTTATGTTACCACCGTCTCCTTCATGAGACGTCCCAACATCCCAGAGGGAGATGATGATGCCGGGTCAATAGGATCAATGGTTGATGGACCATCCCATGGAAGTTCTTGTGATCTTCTGGGATATCCCAGGGGAAGATTATAATGTCAGGTGGAATCAGTGGTTGATGGACAACCCCATGGAAGTTCTCCTGATCTTCTGGGATATCTCAGAGAGATGCTGATGTTGGCAATGGGTTTGATGGTCGATGGACCATCCAGTCAAAGTTCTCCTGATCTTCTGGGATATCCCAGAGAGAGGTGCTGATGTCAGCAATGGGATGGATGGTTGATGGACCATCCAGTCAGACTTCTCCTGACCCTGACCCTCCTCCTCCTCCTGCGCAGCTTTGCACAACGCCCTGCCTCAGCAGCCCTCGAGGCCCAGCAACCGCGCCGCAGCTCTGCCCCCCAAGCCCCCTCGGCCACCGACCACCTCCCCGGCGCTGCCGCCGCCGCCGCCGCCTCCTCCTCCGCCGCAGCCTCTCCTCCCGCAGCCGCCGCTGCCGCAGCCGCCGCAGGTCCTGCTGGAGGACGAGGAACCTCCCGTGGTGCCGCCTCCGCCTCCTCCTCCTCACCACAGCCTCGCCCTGAGCGCCAGCCAGATGCAGCTCTACCTGCAGCAGCTGCAGAAGGCGCAGCCGCAGCCTCCCCTCCTCCCCTCGGTGAAGGTCCAGTCGCAGCCGCCGCCGGCGCCGCCGCAGAGCGCGCAGCCCGCCCCGCAGCCGGCGCTGCAGCCTCCGCCCGTGCAGCCCCTGCAGGCCCCGCCGCAGCCCCGCCCGCTGCACCTGCAGCCGCTGCCCTTCCCGGCGCACCTGGGCGCGGCGGTGCAGCCGGCGGTGCAGCAGCCGCAGGCGGCGCAGCAGCAGCAGCAGCAGGCGGCGGTGCAGCAGCAGCAGGCGGTGCAGCAGCAGCCGCAGCAGCCGCCGCAGCAGCAGCAGGTGCAGCAGGCAGCCGTGCAGCAGCAGGTGCAGCAGGCCAAGCCGCAGCAGGTGATCCAGCACCACCCGTCGCCGCGGCAGCACAAGGCCGATCCGTACGGCGGCGGTGAGCGGGGAACGGCCAGGGGTGGGATTTGGGGGATTTGGGGATGGATGGGTTGGATTGTTGGGGTTTGTGGATGGATGGAATTCATGGATGGATGGATGGATGGATGGACAGGTAGATGGGATTGTTGGGATTTATGGATGGATGATGGATGGAGAGACGATGGGTGGATGATGGATGATGGATGGATAGGATGGTTGGAATTCATGGATGGATAGATAGGGTTGTTGGAATTCGTGGATGGATGATGGATGGATGGATGGATGGATGGGATGGTTGGGGTTTGTGGATGGATGGAGGGATGGGATTGTTGGAATTCATGGAAGGATGATGGATGATGGAGGGATGGGATGGTTGGAATTTGTGGATAGATAGATGGGATTGTTGGGATTTGTGGATGGATGGAGGAATGGATGGATGGAGTCTTTGAAATTTAGGGACTGTTGGAATTTGTGGAGGGATGGATGGAGAGATGGATGGATAGAGTCTTTGGAATTTAGGGATGGATGGGATTGTTGGGGTTTGGGGAGAGATGGTGGATGGATGGGATGGATGGATGGATGGATGGATGGGTGGATGGATAGATGGGGTTGTTGGAATTCGTGGATGGATGATGGATGGATGGATGGATGGGATGGTTGGGGTTTGTGGATGGATGGAGGGATGGGATTGTTGGAATTCATGGAAGGATGATGGATGATGGAGGGATGGGATGGTTGGAATTCATGGATGGATGGATGGGATTGTTGGAATTTGTGGATGGATGGGATGGATGGATGGATGGATGGATGGGATTGTTGGGGTTTGTGGAGGGATGATGGATGGATGGATGGATGGGATGGTTGGAATTTGTGGATAGATAGATGGGATTGTTGGGATTTGTGGATGGATGGAGGAATGGATGGATGGAGTCTTTGAAATTTAGGGACTGTTGGAATTTGTGGAGGGATGGATGGAGAGATGGATGGATAGAGTCTTTGGAATTTAGGGATGGATGGGATTGTTGGGGTTTGGGGAGAGATGGTGGATGGATGGGATGGATGGATGGATGGATGGATGGATGGATGGGATTGTTGGGATTCATGGCTGGGATTCTTGGAATCTACCAATTCATGGATGGAGGGATGGATGATGGATGGATAATGATGGATGATGGAGGGATGGAGTTTTTAGAATTTACGGATGGATGGGATTGTTGGGATTTGGGGAAGGATGATGGATGGAAGGAAGGATGGTGAGATGCTTGGAATTCATGGATGGATGGATGATGGATGGATGGAGTCTTTGGAATTTAGGGATGGATGGGATGGTTGGGGTTTGCGGATGGATGGAGGGATGGATGGTGGGAATTCATAGATGGATGAGATTGTTGGGATTCACAAATTCATGGATGGAGGTATTTGTGGATGGATGATGGATGGATGATGGATGGATGGATGAGATCCTTGGAATTCATGGATGGATGGATGGATGGGATTGTTGGAATTCGTGGATGGATGATGGAGGGATGGATGGCTGGAATTCCGGGATTCTTGGAATTCACAAATTCACGGACGGAGGGATGGATGGGTGGATGATGGATAACTGGATGGATGGATGGATGGGATTGTTGGGATTCGTGGATAGATGATGGACAGATGGACAGCTTGAATTCCAGGATTCTCAGAATTCACAAATTCATGGATGATGGAGGGATGGATGGATGGAGTCTTTGAAATTTATGGATGGATGGAATTGTTGGGATTTATGGATGGAATTTATAGATGGAAGAATTGTTGGAATTTGTGGATGGAGGAGGAAGAGGATGGATGGATCCATGGAATTTTGGCATCCTGCTGGGGTTTTTTGGGGCCATTGCAGGTTTTTTCAGTCCAGAATTTTCTGGGGTCATTCCAGGAGTTTTTGGGGTTCTCCTGGGATTTTTCTGGGGTCATCCCAGGATATTTTTGGGGTTGTTCCAGGATACTTTTGGGGTCATTCCAGGATTTTCTGGGGTCATTCCAGGATATTTTTGGGGTCATTCCAGGATTTTCTGGGGTCATTCCAGGATATTTTTGGGGTCATTCCAGGATTTTCTGGGGTCATTCCAGGATATTTTTGGGGTCATTCCAGGTTTTTTTTAATCCAGGATTTTCTGGGGTCATCCCAGGATACTTTTGGGGTCATTCCAGGATATTTTTGGGGTCATCCCAGGATATTTTTGGGGTCATTCCAGGATATTTTTGGGGTCACTCCAGGATACTTTTGGGGTCATTCCAGGATATTTTTGGGGTCACTCCAGGATATTTTTGGGGTCACTCCAGGATATTTTTGGGGTCATCCCAGGATACTTTTGGGGTCACTCCAGGATATTTTTGGGGTCACTCCAGGATACTTTTGGGGTTGTTCCAGGATATTTTTGGGGTCACTCCAGGATATTTTTGGGGTCATCCCGGGTTTCTCTCTGCCTGTTCCCAGGTCACCTGCGCGAAGCCCCCTCCCCTCTCATGCTGCCTTCCCCACAGATGCCCCCCCAGTTCCAGGGCCTGGTGCCCCCATCGCCCCCCCAGCAGAACATCCAGCCAAAAAAACAGGTAAAAAACGGGAAAAATGGGAAAAATCGGGAAAAAAACTGGAAAAAACACGAGAAAATGGGGAAAAACGGGGAAAAAATGGTGAAAAATGGGGGAAAAATAGGGGAAAAATGGGAAAAAAAGAGGAAAAAAATGGGATTTTGGGATTGGGAGTGGAGGTTTTCCCCATCACCCCCCCAGCAGAACATCCAGCCAAAAAAACAGGTAAAAAACAGGAAAAACGGGAAAAACCACAAGAAAATGGGGAAAAAAAGGGAAAAAACGGGAAATAATAGGGAAAAATGGGGAAAAAATTGGATAAAATGGGGAAAAAAATGGGATTTTGGGATTGGGAGTGGAGGTTATCCCCATCACCCCCCCAGCAGAACATCCAGCCAAAAAAACTGGGAAAAAACAGGAAAAATGAGAAAAAAAGGGGACAAAAATGGAAAAAAATTGGGATTTTGGGATTGGGATTTTGGGGATTTTAGGGTCAATCCTGATCCCAAAGTCCCCAGTTTTCCCAATTTCCGCAGGAATTGCGCGCAGCCTCGGTGGTGCCGTCAGGGTTGGGATTTCAGGGTCAATCCTGATCCCAAAATTCCCGATTTTTTCCAGGAATTGCTAGCAGCCTCGGTGGTGCAGTCGGGGTTGGGATTGGGGTTTCAATCCCGAATTTCCCCAATCCCAAAATTCCCAATTTTCCCAGGAATTGTGCGCAGCCTCAGTGGTGCAGTCGGGATTGGGATTTCAGGGTCAATCCTGATCCCAAATTTCCCAAAATTCCCATTTTTCCGCAGGAACTGCGCGCAGCCTCGGCGGTGCAGTCAGGGTTGGGATTTTAGGGTCAAAATTGGGATTTTATGGTAAATTCTGATCCCAAATTTCTGCAGGAACTGCGCGCAGCCTCGGTGGTTCAGTCAGGGTTGGGATTGGGGTCAGAATTGGGATTTTAGGGTAAATTCTGATCCCAAATTTCTGCAGGAGCTGCGCGCAGCCTCAGTGGTTCAGTCAGGATTGGGGTTTTAGGGTAAACCCTGATCCCAAATTTCCCAAAATTCCCATTTTTCCGCAGGAACTGCGCGCAGCCTCGGTGGTTCAGTCGGGATTAGGATTTTAGGGTCAGAATTGGGATTTCAGGGTCAATCCTGATCCCAAATTCCCATTTTTCCCCAGGAGCTGCGCGCAGCCTCGGTGGTTCAGTCGCAGCCGCTCGGCGCCGCCAAGGAGGAGAAGCTTCACTCTCCGGTGATCCGAAACGAGACCTTCAGTCCTCCCCTGCGCCAGGAACCCCAAAAGGGTCACCCCGAGGGCATCAAGAGTGCCCCACACCTCCCCCAGAGTGAGTGGGGACCCCAAAAAACCCCAAAATCCCATAAAAATCCGTTAAAGTTGAGGGGAAGGGGGAAAACCCCGGGAAAAAAGGGTGGGATTTTGTGGGAAGGGGAAAAATCCACCCCAAAAAATGGGTGAAATTTATGGGGAAGGGGGAAATCCCACAAAAACCCCTGTAAGGTTTAATGGGAAGGGGAAAATCCTGAAAAAAAACCTAAAACTTCACGGGGAGGGAGAGAATAGCAAAAAATCCCCAATAAAAATCCCCGTGGGAAGGGAAAAACCCATTAAAAAATCCATAAAAGTTGATGGGAGGAGAAAAAAATCCCCAAAAAATCTGCCATAAAAGTGAATGGGAAGGGGAAAATCCAAAAAAATCCCATTGAAGTTCATGGGGTGGGAATAAAATCCCCAAAATCCCACAGTGGGGGAAAAAACCCCATAAAACTTCGTGGGACTAATTCCTGATTTTGGGGTTAGAAACCCCAATAATTCCCAATTTTGGTGTTAGAAATCCCAATGATTCCCAATTTTGGGATCTGAAATGCCAATAATTCCCAATTTTGGTGTTAGAAATCCCAATAACTCCCAATTTTGGGGTCAGAAACCCCAATAATTCCCAATTTTGGGATCAGAAACCCCAATAATTCCCAGTTTTTCCGATAGAATTCCCAATTTCAGGGTCAGTAATCCCCATAACTCCAATTTGGGGATCCAGAATCCCAATAGCTCCAGTTTTGGGGTCAGAAACCCAAATAATTCCCAATTTTGGGATTTGAAATCTTCAGAACTCCAATTTTGGGATGGAAAACCTCAATAATTCTCAATTTTGGGATCCAAAACCCCAATAAGTTCCTATTTTGGGGTCTGAAACCCCAATAATTCCCAATTTTGGGATCTGAAATCCCAATTTTGGGGTCAGAAATGTCAAAAATTTCCGATTTCAGGGTCAGAAATCCCAATAATTCCCAATTTTCGATCCGAAACCCCAAATAATTCTGGAATTTTTTGGGATTCAGGGCCGGAGCTGAAGCCCCTGGAGGGGGCGGGGCCACGCCCCGTGATCCGCCCCCCGGAGCAGACCACGCCCACCCCGGACAAGGAGCGGCAGAAAACGGAACCCAAAACCCCTGTGGCCCCAAAAAAGGTAAAAATCCCAAAAAAAAGCCCCAAAAAAAAAATCCGGAAAAAATCCTGGCAAAAAACACAAAAAATCCCAAAAAAAATCATCCAAAAGTGACATTTCCCCAAATTTTTGGGGGAAAATCATGGAATTTCTGATGGATTTTTGGAATAAATGGTGGTGAGGATTTGGGGTTTGGGGTTTGGGGTTTGGGGTGGAGTTTGGGATTTTGGGGGGATTTTTCCAGGATTTGGATTCTGGAGAAGATCTTGAGGTTCCACCAGGCTGAGGAACCTGAAGAACTCCAGGATTGGAATCTCCTGAGGTCCCACCAGGGTCTGGGAAGGGTTAGGATCCAGAAGAACCTGGAAAATTCCAGGATTGAATCCATAAGAACCTCCTGAGGTCCCACCAGGGTCTGGGTGAGGTTAGGATCCAGAAGAACCTGGAAAATTCCAGGAATTGAATCCATAAGAACCTCCTGAGGTCCCACCAGGCTTAGATCTTCTCTCACCAGGACCTGGAGATGGAGAACTTGGGCTCCTGGTGGATCCTGATGGATCCTGATGGATCCCAGTAGCTCCTGGTAGATCCCAAACCTTCTCCTGACCCCAAGTTCTTTTTCTCAGGACCTGAAGATCAAGAAGGTAGATCCTGGTGGATCCCAGTAGATCCTGATGGTTCCCAAACCTCCTCCTGACTCCAAATCTGTGTCCCCAGGACCTGAAGGTCAAGAACTTGGGTTCCTGGTGGATCCTGATGGATCTCAGTACCTCCTGGTGGAGCCTGATGGATCCCAAACCTTCTCCTGACCCCAAATCTCTGTCCCCAGGACCTGAAGATTAAGAACTTGGGCTCCTGGTGGATCCTGGTGGATCCCAGTAGTTCCTGGTGGATCCCAAACCTTTTCCTGACCCCAAATCTCTGTCCCCAGGACCTGAAAGTCAAGAACATGGGCTCCTGGTGGATTCCAGTAGCTCCTGGTGGTTCCTGGTGGATCCCAGTAGCTCCTGCTAGCTCCTGGTGGATCCCAAACCTCCTCCTGACCTTGTCTCTCTGTCCCCAGGACCTGAAGATCAAGAACATGGGCTCCTGGTGGATCCTGATGGATCCCAGTAGCTCCTGATGGATCCCAAACCTTCTCCTGACCTCCTCCTGACCCCAAATCTCTCTCCCCAGGACCAGAAGATCAAGAACATGGGCTCCTGGTGGATCCCAGTAGCTCCTGGAGGATCCCAAACCTCCTCCTGACCTTCTCCTCCCTTGTCCCTGTGTCCCCAGGACCTGAAGATCAAGAACATGGGCTCCTGGGCCTCCCTGGTGCAGAAGCACCCCGCGGCGCCGGCGGCGGCGGCCAAGTCGTCGAGCGACAGCTTTGAGCAGTTCAAGCGGGCGGCGCGCGAGAAGGAGGAGCGCGAGAAGGCGCTGAAGGCCCAGGCCGAGCAGGCCGAGCGCGAGAAGGAGAGGCTGAGGCGAGAGCAGGAGAGGATGAGGTGAGGAGACACCAAAACATCTCCAGAACTAGCAGGGCAACTGTGGTTATCATGGCCACGGCCACCAGGAACATCGTGGTCACCATGGTTACCATCAGTAGAACCATCAGGAACGTCAGGAACATCATGGTTATCATGGCCACGGCCAGCAGGAACATCAGGAACATCATGGTTATCATCACAAACATCACCAGAACCTTAGGGCCACCATGGTTACCATCAGCAGGAACATCAGGGTTACCATGGTCATCATGGTTACCATCAGTAGAACCATCAGGAACATCATGGTCACCATGGTCATCATGGCCGCCGCCACCAGGAACATCATGGTCACCATGGTAACCATCAGGAACATCATGGTCATCATCACAAACATCACCAGAACATCAGGGCCACCATGGTCACAATGGTTACCATGGTTACCATCAGCAGGAACATCAGGGTCACCATGGTTACCATCAGTAGGAACATCAGAAACATCATGGTCACCATGGTTACCATCGGCAGAACCATCAGGAACATTAGGGCCACCATGGTCACCATGGTTATCATGGCCACGGCCACCAGGAACATCATGGTCACCATGGTTACCATCAGTAGAATTATCAGGAACATCATGGTCACCATTGCCACCATCACCAGGAACATCAGGAACTTCCTGGTTATCATCACAAACATCACCAGAACATCAGGGCCACCATGGTCACCATGGTTGCCATCACCAGAACCATCAGGAACATCATGGTCACCATGGTTACCATCACTAGGAACACCAGGGCCACCATTGCCGTCACCATAAACATCTGCAGAACATCAGGGCCACCATGGCCATCACCATAACCACCACTAGAAACACCGTAACTACCGCCACAAACATCACCAGAACCTCCAGGAACACCAGGGCCACCATGGCCATCACCACAAACACCACCAGGACCTCCAGGAACACCATGGCTACCATGCCATCACCACAAACATCACCAGAACCTCCAGGAACACCATGGCCACCATGGTTATCACCATAAACATCACCAGAACCACCAGGAACACCAGGGCCACCATGGCCATCACCACAAACATCTCCAGAACCACCATGGCCATTCCCTGGTCACTCCAGACCATTCCCTGACCCCATTCCCAAATTCCCTGTCCCCTCAGGACCCGTGACGATGAGGAGGCTCTGGAACAAGCCCGGCGGGTTCCTGGTCACTCTGTGGTCACTCTGTGGCCATTCCCTGACCAAATTCCCAATTTTTCCCCCATTTCAGGACCCGTGACGATGAGGAGGCTCTGGAACAAGCCCGGCGGGTTCCTGGTCACTCTGTGGTCACTCCTGGTCACTCCCTGACCAATTTCTCTCCCATTTCAGGACCCGTGACGACGAGGAAGCTCTGGAACAAGCCCGGCGGGTGCACGAGGAGGTTCGGCGGCGCCAGGAGCAGCAGCAGCAGCAGCAGCAGCAGCAGGCAGCGGCGCCGGGCGCGGTGCCGGTGTCGGTGTCGGTGTCGCTGCCCGGCGCCGTCCCCGTCCCCGGCGCGGTGACATCGGCGCAGCCGCAGCCCCAGAGCTCCCAGAGCTCCCAGTCCATGCTGGACCAGCAGCGCGAGATGGCCAGGAAGAGGGAGCAGGAGAGGAGGCGCCGGGAAGCGGTGAGGTTTGGGGGGTTTTGGGGGTTTTTTTTCGGGATTTTTGGGGATTTTTTCGGGGAATTTTGGGATTTTTTGGGGATTTTTGGGGGATTTTTGGATATATTTGGGGATTTTGGGGGGGTTTTGGGGATTTTTGGAGATTTTTTGGGGATTTTTTTGGTTTTTTTCAGGATTTTTGGGGATTCTTTGAGGATTTTTTGGGATTTTGGATTTTTTAGGGAGCAGGAGGGGAAGCACCGGGAAGTGGCGAGACTCTGGGATTTTGGGGATATTGGGGGAATTTTGGGGATTTTTTGGGGATCTTTTGAGGATTTTTTGAGATTTTTTGGGATTTTTGTGAGTTTTTTTTGTTTTTTGGGGATTTTTGGGGGATTTTTTGGGATTTTTGAGGATTTTTAGGGGATTTTTTTGAAGTTATTGGGGATTTTTGGGGATTTTTTGGGGATTTTTTCAGGATTTTGGGGTTTTTTTCAGGATTTTTGGGAATTTTTTGGGGATTTTTGGGGGGATTTTTTGGGCATTTTTTGGGGATTTTCTGGAAATTATTGGGGGTTTTTTGGGGGATTTTTGTGGTTTTTGGGGTTTTTTCAGGATTTTTGGGGGATAAATATCCCAAATATCCCCAAAAAATCGCCAAAAATCCCCCCCAAAAATATTTTAAAATAAAAAAATAAAAATCCAAAAATCCTCAAAAACCCCAAAAAATGCTAAAACTCCAAACCCCAAAATGCTAGAAATGCCAAAAACCCCGAAAAATGCCAAAAACCTCCAAAACCCCAATAAATCCCAAAACCCCAAAATGCTAAAAACCCCAAAAAACCCCCAAAAAATCAAAAACCCCAAATAATGCTAAAAATCTAAAAAAAAACCCCAAAAAATGGTCAAAACCTCAAAAAAAACCCCAATAAAAATCCCCAAAAAACCCTCAAAAACGCTAAAAATCTCCAAAAAAACCCACAAAAAATATCCCAAAATATCCAAAAAAACCCGCTAAAAACATCCAAAAAAACACCCTAAAAAAATCCCAAAAAACCCCCAAAAAATCCCAAAAAAACCCAAAAAAAATCCCAAAAACGTCCAGAAAAAATCCCAAAAAACCCCAAAAATTCAGAAATAAAAAATCCAGGAATTTTTTCCCTTTTTTTTTTCGGAATTCCCAGATGGCAGCGACGATCGACATGAACTTCCAGAGTGACCTCCTGGCGATTTTCGAGGAAAATCTTTTCTAGAGGAAAAGAGAAGAGAAAAGAGAAGAGAAGAGAGGAGAAGATTCCGGAAAATTCCGGCGAAATTCCGGCCGGATTTGACTCTTTCCCAAAAAACACAAAAAAAAAGACAAAAAAACAAAAAACGACAGAAAAAATAAAAAAAAAAAAGACGAAACAACAAAAATTCCTTTTTTCTTTTATTTTTTTTCTTCCTTTTATTTTGGTTTTTTTTCTCCTGCCTATATAAAATGACGATGGAAAAAGAAAAAGACCAAACAAAAAAAAAAAAATGGGACTCTCTCCGTTGAAAATGTTGGAAAAATAATAATAAAAAAAATTCGGAATGGGGAGAGGGGAGGTGCCTTACCCCAGAATTCCTTTTTTTTTTTTTTGGGTTTTTCCTTCACACCAAAACCCTAAAATTCCCACTTTTCCCAGGAAAAAAATTCCCAAGATTGAGAATTTTAATTTTCATTTTTTTGTCTTTTTTTTTTTTTTTTTCAGGGGGTTTTTGGGGTTTTATTTTTCGGTTTTTCCGACGGCGACAAAAAAAAAATGGGAAAAAAAATTCCTGATTTTTTTTTTTAATTTTTTTGGGGTGGATTTGGGATTTTTTTGGGGAGGAATTTGGGGGGGGAGGGGTGATGCCACTGCCTCAGGGACTTCCCCCCCTTCGCCTTGCTCTCCTCTCCTGCTGGAATTTTCCTCCTTTTCCTCCTTTTTTTCCTTTTCCTCCTTTTTCATTTCCATCCTTTCCCAAAAATTCCCCTTTTTTCCTGACTTTTTCCCTTTTTTCCCTAATTTTTTCCCTTTTTTCACTGATTTTTTCTTTTTTTTTCTGATTTTTTCCCTTTTTTCCCTGATTTTTTCCCTTTTTTCTGATTTTTTCCCTTTTTTTCTGATTTTTTTCCTTTTTTTCTGATTTTTTTCCCTTTTTTTCTGATTTTTTTCCCTTTTTTTCTGATTTTTTTCCCTTTTTTCCTGATTTTTTCCCTTTTTTTATGATTTTTTCCCCTTTTTTTCTGATTTTTTCCCTTTTTTCTGATTTTTTTCCTTTTTTTTTTCTGATTTTTTCCTCCTTTTTTGATTTTTTTAAATCCTTTTTTCTTGATTTTTTTTCCCTTTTTTTCTTGATTTTTTCCTTTTTTTTCCTGATTTTTTCCCTTTTTTTCTGATTTTTTTATCCTTTTTTCTTGATTTTTTTCTTTTTTTTTCTGATTTTTTTCCTCTTTTTTGTTTTTGATTTTTTTATCCTCTTTTTCCTGATTTTTCCCCTTTTTTCCTGATCTTTCCCTTTCTTTCCCAGATTTTTTCTCCTTTTTTTCTGATTATTTTTTCCCCTATTTTTTTCCTGATTTTTCCTTTTTTTCCCCAATTTTTCTTTTCTTTTTTCCTGATTTTTTCCTTTCTTTTTTTCCTTTCCCCTGATTTTATCCTTTTTTTTCTGATTATTTTCTTTTTTCCTCATTTTTCCTTTTCCTGATTTTTTTTCTTTCCAGATTTTTTTCTTTTTCTCTGATTTTTTCCTTTTTTTTCTTATTTTTTTCCTTTTCCCCGTTTTTTCTATTTTTTTCCTTTTTTTCCCCTTTTTTCCTATTTTTTTTCCTCCTTTTTTCCTTTTCCCTCCTTTTTCCTAATTTTCCCTCATTTTTTCCTTCACCTCCCTCTTCCCCTTTATTTTTTTAATTTTCCTTTTCCCTTTTTTTCCCTTTTTAATTTTTTCCTTTTCAATTTTCCTTCTTTTCCCTTTTTTTTAAAAAAATTTCTTCCTTCCAAATCCCAATTTTCCCCATTTTTCCCCATTTTTCCCCATTTTTTCCCCCAATTTTCCCCATTTTTCCCCATTTTTTCCCCATTTTTTATACATCCTTCCCCATTTTCTAACTTCCTCCTCCTCCTCCTTCCCTTTTTTCCCCCAAAATTCCCTTTTTTCCCCCAAAATTCGCCGTTCGGAATTTTTTTTTTATTATTTCCCCATTTTCCCTCCTTTCCCAACAAATTTCTTTTTTAATTTTATACAAAATCCCAACAAATTGCCCCAAAATCCCAGGAATTCTCACTTCCCCCCCCCAGCCCGGGCTTGTATTAATTATTATTAATTAATTAATTTTATTTGGGTGCCAATCCCGATTTTTTTTTTTTTTTTTTCCCTCCCTTTTCCCGGAATTCCCGGAATTCCCGGAATTTCGCCGATCGTGGAATTAAAACAAAAAGCTGCGAGTTTTTGGTTTTGTATAAAAGAGAAAAAAAAAAAGAAAAAAAAAAAAAAAAAAAATCGGAATTTTCGTTTTTTTTGCCCCAAAAAAAAAGGCGGGAAAAGGGAGGGTGGGGAGGGGCGGAGGGGGGAGGGGCGAAATGGGAGAGAAAAATCCAAATTAAATATTTATAAAGTTTTTAGAGAAATTAGGAAATATTTAGAAATTCAATATTTAGAAATTAAATATTTAGGAATTAAATATTTAGGAATTAACTATTTAGGAATTAAAATTTCAGCCGTTGGGGAAATTTAGGAAATGAAAAATCAAAAAAATCACAGAAATTGGAAATTTAAATTTAAATTTCAATTGAAAAAAACCTTAAAAATGGAAATGAAAAATTTGGGAAGTTTTAAGTTGAAATTGAGAAATGGGAAAATTCGGCGTTTTGAATTTGGAAGTCGAAAAATTAAAAAATTTTAAAATTAAAAATAAAAAGTAAATCAAAATAAAATGGAATTTTAAAAGTCACAGAACTCCAAAAATTTGAAATTTAAAATTCAGAAGTTGAAATTTGGAAATGGAAATTGAAAAAGGAAACGAAAATCCAAAAAAATCACAGAATATGAAAATTCGAATTTTTATTTTTTTAATTTGAAGTTGAAATTGGCAGAAATTGAAATTCCATGAAGTTGAAAATTCGGAGATAAAAATCCAAAATTAGGAAACTTTTGAAGATTTGAAATTTAAAAATTGGAAAATCTGAAGTTGAAGAGAAATGGAAATTTCTATATTTTTCGACATGTTGAAAATTAAAATTCGAAAAAAGGGGGAAAGGAGGAGGAAAAAAAGGGACAGAAAAGGGAAAATAATAACTAAAAAAAGTAAAAAAAAATTTAAAATAAAACAATTGGGGGGAAAAAAGCAAAAAAAGGCAAAAAAACACCAAAAAGAGGCAAAAACTGCAGAAAAAGGTGAAAACTGGAAAAAAACAAAAGGAAAAAAACCAAAAAAATCCACAAAAAGCCAAAAAAAAGGAAGAAAAAGACACAAAAAAAACCCCAAAAAGCCCCAAATTCACCCCAAACAGGCCACGCCCACCTCGCGCGCTGATTGGCTGCTCCCACCAGGCTCCGCCCCTCCTTCCCGCCGTTATCCAATCAGCGCTCGGGGGCGTGGTTCGCGCGGTGGAACCCGGAAGTGGCGCGAGGAGGGTTTGGGGAGGAAGCGACAGAGCTGCGATCGCGACAGAGGCGACAGGAGCGCTCTGGGACACCGCCGTGTCGCGACAGGAGCCGCTCTGGGACACTGCCGTGTCGCGACAGGAGCCGCTCTGGGACAGCCCGGTGTCGCGACAGGAGCCTCTTTGGGACACCGCCGTGTCGCGACAGGAGCCGCTCTGGGACAGCCCGGTGTCGCGACAGAAGTCACTCTGGGCCAACCCCGTGTGTCGCGATAGGAGCCGCTTTGGGACACTCCGGTGTCGCGGCAGAAGTCACTCCGGGCCACCCTGGTGTCGCGACAGGAGCCGCTCTAGGCCACCCTCAGTGTCGCGATAGGAGTCACTCCGGGCCGCCCCGGTGTGTCGCGACAGGTGGGTGGTGGCGCTGGGGACACTGGGAGGGGGCGGGGCTGGGCTGGGGACACACGGGGGTGGGACAGTGACAGCGCCTGTCGCGATAGGCCGGGAGGGGTTGGGGACACACAGGGGGTGGGACAGTGACAGCGCCTGTCGCGATAGGGCCGGGAGGGGTTGGGGACACACAGGGGGTGGGACAATGACAGCGCCATGTCGCGATAGCGCCGGGAGGGGGCGGGGCTGGGGGGAGGGGTTGGGGACACACGTGGGACAATGACAGCGCCATGTCGCGATAGGGCCGGGAGGGAGGGGAATGGCTGCTTGGGGACAGCGCGGGGACAGAGACACTCTGTGTCGTGACACCTCCTGGGTGACAGGGACAGCCTGATGTTGTGACACTCTTGGTGACAGGGACATTCCGTATCGTGACATCTCCTTGGTGACAGTGACATCCCAATGTCATGACACCTCTTTGGTGACAAGGACACCTCAATGTTGTGACACTCTTGGTGACAGGGCCAGCAATGTCGTGACATCCTGGGGACAGAGACACTCCATGTCGTGATGTCCCCTTGGTGACAGGGACACCCCAATGTCATGACACTTGGTGACAGGGACATTCCATGTCGTGACACTCTTGGTGACAGGGACAGCGATGTCGTGACATCCTGGGGACAGAGACACCCCAATGTCGTGATGTCCCCTTGGTGACAGTGACACCCCATTTATGGGACACTCTTGGTGACAGGGACACTCCATGTTGTGACAGTCCCTTGGTGACAAGGACATTCCATGTCGTGACATGCTGGTGACAGAGACATCCCGTGTGGGGACAGCCTTGGTGACAGTGACACCCTGATGTCGTGACACCCCCTGGGTGACAGGGACACTCCATGTCGTGACATCACCCTGGGGACAGTGACACTCCGTTTCTGGGACCCCCTTGGGGACAGTGACACTGCTGGCACTGCAGGGGTGACAACCCAGGGGTGACATCCTTGATGGTGACAACCCAGGGGTGACATCCTGGGGTGGTGACACTCTGGGGTGGTGACACTTTGGGGGTGGGGACATCCTGGGGGTGACAATCTGGGGTGGTGACATCCAAGGAATGGTGACATCCTGGGGGTGGTGACATCGGAGGAACATCCCTGGCAGTGCCACCCACGGGTGGTGACATTTTGGGGACGGTGACATCACAGGAATGGTGACACTCTGGTTTTCGCGCCACCCCTGCCGGTGCCACCTGGGGGGTGGTGACATCCCGAGGGTGGTGACATCCAAAGTGACACCCAAGGAATGGTGACACCCAGGGGTGGTGACACCCAAGGAGTGGTGACATCCCTGATGGTAACACCCAAGGAATGGTGACATCCTGGTTTTGGTGGCACCTGGGAAATAGGACAGACGGTGACACTGCAGCCCGGGAGTGACACTGCAGAGACTGCGGGGACAAGGTGGGACAAGGGGGACACCGTGGGGACAGTGTGGGGCTATGGGGACACTGTGGACACCATGGGGACAATGGGGAGCTATGGGGACAATGGGGACACTGGGGGGACAGTAGGGACACCATGGGGACAGTTGGGACACTGTGGGCACCATGGGGACAATGGGGACAAGGTGGGACAGGGAGACAGAGGGGACAATGTGGGGACAGTAGGGACAATGGGGACACTGGGGGGACACTGGAGGGACAATGTGGGGCTATGGGGACAATGGGGACACCGTGGGGACAATGTGGACAGTTGGGACACTGTGGGGACCATGGGGACAGTGAGGACAAGGTGGGACACTGGAGGGACACCGTGGGGACAATGTGGGGCTATGGGGACAATGGGAACACTGTAGGGACAGTAGGGACAAGGGGGACAATTGGCACACTGTGGGGACCATGGGGACAATGAGGACAAGGTGGGACAGTGTGGGGCTATGGGGACAATGGGGACAGTGTAGGGACAGTAGGGACACCATGGGGACAATGGGGACAGTTGGGACACTGTGGGGACCATGGGGACAAGGAGGACAAGGTGGGGACAGCAGAGACAATGGGGACAACGTGAGAACAATGTGGGGACACAGTAGGGACAATGGGGACACTGGGGGGGCTGTGGGGGACAATGGGGACACCATGGGGACAATGATGACACTGGGGGGACAACGGGGGCACCGCAGGAGCCTTGGGGACAATGGGGACCCCATGGGGACATTTGGGACACCATGGGGACAATGAGGACACTGTGGGGACAAGGTGGGGACAATGGGGGCACCGCAGGAGCCTTGGGGACTCTGCAGGGCCTGTGGGGACAATGGGGACACTGTGGGGACAGTGGGGACAATGGGGACACACTGGGGGCTGTGGGGACACCATGGGGACAATGGGGACACTGCAGGGGCCTTGGGGACAATACAGACACCATAGGGACACCTTGGGGACAATGGGGACACTGTGGCACCCTTGGGGACACTGCGGCACCCTTGGGGACACCCTGGCCATGGTGACACAGGGGACACGAGGCCACCCTGGGGACAAAGCCACCACGTGATGGGGACACCTTAGGGATGGGAGATCCGGCTGTCCCCAGCTGTCCCCAGATGTCTCTGCATTGTCCCCAGCTGTCCCCAGGTGTCCCTGTATTGTCCCCATGCCACTGTCCCTGACATCCCCACATCCCCACATTGTCCCCTGCTGTCCCCAGTGTCCCCATGCTGCTGTCCCTGATATCTCCATGTCCCCACATTGTCCCCAGGTGTCCCCACGTCACTGTCCCTGACCTCTCCACATCCCCCAGCTGTCCCCACATTGTCCCCATATTGTCCCCAGCTGTCCTGATTCTCCTGTCCCCAATGTCCCCCAGGTGTCCCCATGTCACTGTCCCTGATATCCCCATGTCCCCACATTGTCCCCATTGTCCCCAGCTGTCCCCATGTCACTGTCCCTGAGATTCCCATGTCCTCCAGGTGTCCCCAGCTGTCCCCACACTGTCCCCACATTGTCCCCAGGTGTCCCCATGTCGCTGTCCCTCACATCCCCAGCTGTCCCCACATTGTCCCCATTGTCCCCAGGTGTCCCCATGTCACTGTCCCTGATATCCCCATGTCCCCACATTGTCCCCATTGTCCCCACATTGTCCCCAGCTGTCCCCATGTCGCTGTCCCTGATATCCCCATGTCCCCACATTGTCCCCAGGTGTCCCCAGGTGTCCTGATGCTCCTGTCCTTGATATCCCCATGTCCCCACATTGTCCCCAGTGTCCCCATGTCGCTGTCCCTGATATCCCCATGTCCCCCAGCTGTCCCCAGCTGTCCCCACATTGTCCCCAGTGTCCCCATGTCGCTGTCCCTGATATCCCCATGTCCCCCAGCTGTCCCCACATTGTCCCCATATTGTCCCCGAGTGTCCCCATGCTGCTATCCCTCACATCCCCATGTCCCCACATTGTCCCCATTGTCCCCAGCTGTCCCCATGTCACTGTCCCTGATGTCCCCATGTCCCCCAGGTGTCCCCGCATCGTCCCCACATTGTCCCCAGCTGTCCCCATGTCACTGTCCCTCACATCCCCAGCTGTCCCCACATTGTCCCCAGCTGTCCCCATGTCACTGTCCCTGATATCCCCATGTCCCCCAGGTGTCCCCAGCCGTCCCCACATTGTCCCCAGTGTCGCCAGCTGTCCCCATGCCGCTGTCGCCCGTCCTGCTCGCCCCCACGCGCCTCCTGCTGGCCGCACGTCGCCTGGTCGCCCGGCTGGCGCTGCTGGTGGCCGCGGTGACCTCGGCGGTGGCTTTTGTCCTCTGGGCGGTGGCGCTGCTGCTCCGGCGCGGTCCTGTCGCGACATTCCGGTGGCGCCGTCGCGACAAAGCTCCGCCGGGGCTGCGCGACGAGACCTTCGGGGAGCATCGTCACCTGCGGCTCAAGGTGAGCCGATTTTGGGGAGTTTTGGGATTTTTTTGGGATTTTTTGGGGGATTTTTGGGGGTTTTTTTGTGGAGTTTTTAAGAATTTTTTCTGGATTTTTCGGGGAATTTTTCTGATTTTGGTTTTGGGGATTTTTTTGGATTTTGGGAGTTTTTTTTGTTTTTGAGAATTTTTCTGGATTTTTTTGGGAATTTTTCGGGATTTTTTCGGGGTTTTTGGGGATTTTTTTTTTATTTTGGGAGATTTTTGGGGGTTTTTGAGGGTTTTTTTGTGGCGTTTTTAAGAATTTTTTCTGGATTTTTCGGGTTTTTTGGGGATTTTTTCGGGTTGTTTTGGGTTTTTTTTCGGGGTTTATTGGGAATTTTTTTTGGCTTTTGGGAGATTTTTTGGGGGGTTTGGAGTTGGGTTTTTTGGTGGGGTTTTTAAGAATTTTTTCTGGATTTTTGGGGGAATTTTTCGGGATTTTTTCGGGGTTTTTTGGGGATTTTTGGGGGATTTTTTTGGATTTTTTCTGGGTTTTTTTGGGGAATTTTTCGGGGTTTTTTTTTGGTTTTTTCGGAGTTTTTTTGGAATTTTTTTTTTTTGGGAGATTTTTTGTGGGTTTCTTTGTGGGGTTTTTAAAGATTTTTTTTTCTGGATTTTTTTGGGAATTTTTCGGGTATTTTGGGGATTTTTTTCGGGTTTTTTGGGGGATTTTTTTAGGGTGTTTTTTTTGGTTTTGTGAGTTTTTTGGGGATTTTTTAAAAATATTTTTGGCGGGTTTTTTTGAGATTTTTTTGGGGGGAGTTTTCTGGGTGGTCTTTGGGTGTTCATATCTCCCAATGTCCCCACCGATGTCCCCACCGATGTCCCCAATGTCCCCAGAGCTCAGGGCTGTGGCTCCACTATGTCACTCGAGGTCCCCCTGAGGCTCCCTTGGTGCTGCTGCTGCATGGCTTCCCCCAGAACTGGTGAGAAATGTCCCCAAAGTGTCCCCAGAGTGTCCCCAGATGTCCTGAAAATGTCCCCAAATGTCCCCAATCCCCTATTGTCCCCAAATGTCCCCAATGTCTCCAAATGTCCCCAATGTCACCATTAATGTCACCAATGTTCCCAATATCCCCAATGTCCCCAATGTCTCCATTGTCCCCAAATATCCCCAGTGTCCCCAATGTCACCATTAATGTCCTCAACAACCCCAATGTCTCCAAATGTCCCCAATGTCCCCGATATCCCCAACATCCCTAATGTCCCCATTGTCCCCAATGTCCCTGTTATCCCCAACATCTCCAATGTCCCCAATGTCCCCAATGTCCCCAAATATCCCCAGTGTCCCCAATGTCCCCAACATCCCTAATGTCCCCAATGTCCCCATTATCCCCAATGTCCCCAACACCCCCAATGTCCCCGCTGTCCCCGATGTCCCCAAGGTTCTGCTGGCGCCACATCATGACGGAGCTCAGCCCCCATTTCCGGCTGGTGGCTTTGGACCTCCGCGGCTGCGGCGACTCCGAGAAGCCACCGGGGAGGGACAGCTACCGCCTGGACCTCCTCCTGGGTGACATCCGGGACGTCATCGAGGCCCTGGGGACCCGCGGGGACGGTGGGGACAGCGCCAGGTGTGTCCTGGTGGGACACGACTGGGGTGGCGTCCTGGCCTGGGAGGTGGCAGCGAGTCACCCGCAGCTGGTGGAGAAGCTGGTGGTGATGGACGGACCTCAGCGGGGAGTGATGGCAGGTGACAGCTGGGGACACCGGGGACAGCGGGGGTGTTGGGGACAGTGGGGGTGTTGGGGACACTGGGGACATTGAGGGGATTGGGGACAGTAGGGACTTTGGGGATACTGGGGATAATGGGGGGCTTGGGGACATTGGGGACATTTGGGGACATTGGGGATGTTGGGGACATTGGGGATGTTGGGGATATTGGGGACATTGGGGACATTGGGGACATTGGGGATATTGGGGACATTGGGGATATTGGGGACATTGGGGACATTGGGGACATTGGGGATACTGGGGATGTTGGGGACAATGGAGACATTGGGGGACATTGGGGTTAATGGAGACGTTGGGGACATTGGGGACAATTGGGATAATGGGGGGATGGGGATGTTGGGGACATTTTGGGGAACATCATGGGGACATTGGGGGCATTGGGCAAGTGACTCTGTGGTGACCCTGAGGTGACCCCAGTGACCCTGAGGTGACCCTGGTTGCCCCAAGGTGACCCTGGTGGCATTGCAGTGACCATGGTGGCCCTGAGGTGACCCTGAGGTGACCCCGAGGTGACCCTGGTGGCCCCGAGGTGACCCTGGTGACCCCGAGGTGACCCTGGTGGCCCTGAGGTGACCCCGAGGTGACCCCAGTGACCCCGAGGTGACACTGTCACTGTCCCCACGCAGACTTCACCTGCCGCCACCCGTCGCAGCTGCTGCGCTCCTGTTACATGTTCCTGTTCCAGCTGCCCTGGCTGCCCGAGCTGCTGCTGGCCCTGGCTGACTTCCAGGTCACCTTGGTCACCTCTGTCACCTCCCTGTCACCTCCCTGTCACCTCTGTCCTCTCCCTGTCACCTCTTTTCCCACTTTGTCCCCAATTCTGGGGACCTTGGCACCACCCAGCCTGTCACCTCTGTCCCCTCCTTGTCACCTTTGTCACCTCCCTGTCACCTCTGTTCCCTCCCTGTCCCCTCTGTCACCTCCCTGACACCTCTGTCCCCTCCTTGTCACCTCTGTCCCCTCCCTGTCACCTCCCTGACACCTCTGTCCCCTCTGTCCCCTCCCTGTCCCCTCTTTTCCCACTTTGTCCCCAATTTCGGTGATCTTGGCACCACCCAGCCTGTCACCTTTGTCCCCTCCCTGTAACCTCTGTCACCTCTGTCCCCTCCCTGTCACCTCTGTCCCCTCTGTCACCTCTGTCCCCTCTGTCACCTCCCTGACACCTCTGTCACCTCCTTGTCCCCTCCTCACCCACTTTGTCCCCAATTTTGGGGGTCTTGGCACCACCCAGCCTGTCACCTCTGTCCCCTCCCTGTCACCTCTGTCCCCTCCTTGACACCTCTGTCACCTCCCTGTCACCACTGTCCCCTCCCTGTCACCTCTGTCCCCTCTGTCACCTCTGTCCCCTCTGTCACCTCCCTGTCACCTCTGTCCCCTCTGTCACCTCTGTCCCCTCTGTCACCTCCCTGACACCTCTGTCACCTCCCTGACACCTCTGTCCCCTCCCTGACACCTCTGTCACCTCCTCACCCACTTTGTCCCCAATTTCGGGGATCTCAGCACCACCCAGCCCGAATTTCTCCCATTTTCTCCCCAATTTTAGGGATTTTTCCCCACAATTTTCGGGATTTTTCCCCATAATTTTCGCCCATTTTTCCCACCATTTTCCCCCATTTTGTCCCCAATTTACCTCCATTTCCCTCCCATTTTTCCCCCAGTTTTCAGGATTTTTCCCAATTTTCAAGACTTTTCCCCCCAATTTTTGGGATTTTTCCCCCAATTTTCGGGATTTTTCCCAATTTTCAGGATTTTTCCCCAGATGCTGAGGATGTTCCTGACCAGTTCCTGCACTGGGATCCAGAGTGTGACTCCTTTTTTCCCCATTTTTTTCCCATTTCCCACCCAATTTTCCCTCAATTTTTCCCCATTTTTCCCCCAATTTTCGGGATTTTTCCCAATTTTTGGGATTTCCCCAGATGCTGAGGTCATTCCTGACCAGTTCCTGCACTGGGATCCAGAATGTGACTCCCATTTTCCCATTTTTCCCCCGTTTTGCCCCCAGTTTTCAGGATTTTTCCCCCATTTTCCCCCAGTTTTCACGTTTTTGACCCAAATTTTCGGGATTTCCCCAGATGCTGAGGTCGTTCCTGACCAGTTCCCGCACTGGGATCCGCAATCCTGCCAGTCGCCTCTCGGAGGAGGAACTCGACTGTTACCTCTTCGCTCTGTCCCAGCCCGGGGGGCTCAGCCCCCCAATCCACTTGTACCGCAACATCTTCGGGTCAGTCGGGGTCCCAGGTGGGATTGGGGTCATCCCAGTTGGGTTTGGGGTCATCCCAGTTGGGTTTGGGGTCATCCCAGTTGGAATTGGGGTGATCCCAGTTGGGTTTGGGATGATCCCAGTTGGGTTTGGGGTGAACCAGTTGGGTTTGGGTTCATCCCAGTTGGGTTTGGGGTGAACCAGTTGGGTTTGGGTTCATCCCAGTTGGGTTTGGATAATCCCAGTTGGGTTTGGGGTGATCCCAGATGTCCCCAATGTCCCCAAATGTCCCCAATATCTCCAATGTCCCCACTGATGTCCCCAAATGTCCCCAATATCCCCAAATGTCCCCAAATGTCCTCACTGATGTCCCCACTGATGTCCCCAACGTCCCCAAATGTCCCCAACGCTGTCCCCTGTCCCCGCAGCTCCCCCCCGATCCCGCGCGAAGCTCCCCCTCCCCCCACGCTGCTGCTCTGGGGTTCCCATGATGCCTTTCTGCACCCCGGCCTTGGCCACGCCCACCTGCGCTGGCTCCGCCCCCCGGCGCGGCTCCGCCTCCTGCCCGACGCCTCCCATTGGCTGCCCGAGGAGAGGCCACGCCTCCTGGCGCGGCTGATTGGCGAGTTCCTGGGGGGCGGGGCCGGGGAGGGGGAGGGGGAGTAGCCACGCCCCTTCGGCCGGGGAGGGGGAGGAGCTTGGGGAGGGGGAGGGGCTTGACAGCTGGAATGGAGTCCTGAACATCTGGAGTGGGAAAACCCCCGAAGGCAGGGTGGGGGGGAACCCCAACATCTGGAATGGAAAACCCCGCCCCCCCCAACATCTGGAAATTTGGGGAGAAATTTGGGGTCCTGGTGGGTGGGTGGGACCCCCCTGAACATCTGGAATGGTGAACCTGGTGAGGGGTGGTGGGGAACCTCAACATCTGGAACGGCGTCCCAAACATCTGGAACCGTGACCCTGGTGGGTGGTGGGAACTCAACATCTGGATGGGAAACCCCCAAACATCTGGAAGGGAGAGCCTGGTGAGGGGTGGGACCTCAACATCTGGAATGGGAAACTCCAACATCTGGAATGGGAAACCCCCAAACATCTGGAACGGAGAGCCTGGTGGGTGATGGGAACACCCTCCCCCCCAACATCTGGAATAGGGAACCCCCCAAACATCTGGAACGGGGGGCCCCCGGTGGGCGACGGGACCCCCAACATCTGGATGAGGAACCTCCAACATCTGGAATGGGGACCCCGGGGGGGATGGGGAATCCCCCAACATCTGGAACGGGGATCCTTCAACATCTGGATGAGGACCGCTGGGGGGAGGTGGGGGATGGGTGATTCCCCACATCTGGATGGGGTGCAGCCCCTCCCCCCCGAGAACATCTGGAGGGGAGGAGCCTCAATAAATTCGGGGGGCGCAGGAAATGGGGGAGGGGCAGGAACGTTTTTTGGGGGGAAAATTTGGGGCCCTGGGTGGGGGATGGGTGGGAATTTTGGGGTCCTGGGAGGAAATTTTGGGGTCCTGAGTATGAATTTTGGGTTCTGGTTGGGAAATTTTGGGGTCCTGGGTGTGAATTTTGGGGTCCTGGGAGGAAATTTGGGTAGAATTTGGGTCCTGGGTGGGGGATGGGTGGGAATTTTGGGTTCTGGGAGGGAAATTTTGGGTTCCCAGGTGTGAATTTTGGGTCCTAGGTGGGGGATGGGCGGGAATTTTTGGGTTCTGGGAGGAAATTTTAGGGTCCTGAGTATGAATTTTGGGTTCTGGTTGGGAAATTTTGGGTTCTGGGTGGGAAATTTGGGGTCCTGAGAGGAAATTTGGGGAGAATTTGGGTCCTGGGTGGGGGATGGGTGGCAATTTTGGGTCCTGGTTGGGAATTTTGGGGTTCCAGCTGTCAATTTTGGGGTCCTGAGTGTGAAATTTGGGGAGAATTTGGGTCCTGGTTGGGAATTTTGGGTTCTGGTTGGGAATTTTGGGTTCCCAGGTGGGAATTTTGGGTCCTGAGTGGGGGATGGGTGGGAATTTTGGGTTTCCGGATGGCAATTTTGGGGTCCCAGCTGTCAATTTTGGGGTCCCAGCTGTCAATTTTGGGGTTCCGGATGTGAGGCCGGGGTGGGGGAGGGGTGGATTTTGTCTCCCTCTCCCTCTCTCTCCCTCCCCCATTTTTAAGCCTCTTAAAGATTTCTGGCAGCGGCGGATTAAGGGTGGGGGAGGGGCGGTTTGGGTGGGGAGGGGCGGGTTTGGGGTGGGGAGGATTGGTGGGGGAGGGGCGGATTTGGGGGTGGGGAGGGGCAGATTTGGGGTGGGGAGGGAGGATTGGGGGTGGGGAGGGGAGGAGACCCCGCGCCGCCCCCCCCCCACCCCGCGCGCGCCGCGCCACCCCCGCCCCTCCCCCACCCCTCCCAGTTTAACCAGTTGGACCGGATGGACCGGACTGGGAGGGTGGGGGAGGGGCGGGGGGAACACCCCTGCCCCTCCCCCACCCCCAGGGTGGCACTGCTGGCGTCACCTGGCGTGTCGCTCGGTGTCCCCAAGTGCCACCCGAGGTGTCCCCAAGGCTCTTCTGTGTCACTCAGTGCCACCCATGGTGTCCCCAAGGCTTTTCTGTGTCACTCAGTGTCACCTGACGTGTCGCTCGGTGTCCCCAAGTGTCACCCTCGGTGTCCCCAAGGCTTTTCTGTGTCACTCAGTGTCACCTGATGTGTCGCTTGGTGTCCCCAAGTGCCACCCTCAGTGTCCCCAAGGCCCTTCCATGTCCCTCAGTGTCCCCAAGTGCCACCCTCAGTGTCCCCAAGGCTTTTCCGTGTCACTCAGTGTCCTCCCAGTGCCACCCGTGGTGTCCCCAAGGCCTCATCCCTGTCACCTTCGGTGTCCCCATGGTGTCCCCAAGGCTTTTCCGTGTTCCTCAGTGTCCCCACGGTGTCACCCATGGTGTCCCCAAGTCCCCTCCATGTCCCCACTGATGCCACCATGTCCCCTCCGATGTCCCCATGTCCCCACCATGGCCTCCTGTCCCCATCCCTGTCACTCTCAGTGTCCCCAAGTCCCCTCCATGTCCCCTCAATGTCCCCATCCCTGTCCCTCCCCATGTCCCCTCCGTGTCCCCATGTCCCTCCCTCGCCGTGCCCCTGTCCCCACCGTGTCACCCCCATGTCACTCCCGTGTCACCCCGCCGTGTCACCCCCCTGTGTCCCTGGTACCCGCAGTGTCACCCCGCCGTGTCCCCACCGCGTCACCCTCCCAGTGTCCCTTGTCCCCACAGTGTCACCACCCGTGTCACCCCCCCGTGTCCCATGTCACCCCGCCACTGTCACCACAGTGTCACCCGTGTCACCCCCCCGTGTCCCCTGTCGGTCCCTGCCGTGTCCCCACCGTGTCCCCACAGTGTCACCACCCGTGTCCCGTGTCTCCGTGTCCTCCCGTGTCACCGCCACTTGTCACCCGTGTCACCCCCGTGTCGGTCCCTGCCGTGTCCCCACAGTGTCCCCGCCGTGTCACCCCCCGTGTCTCGCTGTGTCCCCGCCGTGTCACCCTGCCATTGTCACCCGTGTCACCCTGCCATTGTCACCCGTGTCACCCCCCGTGTCGGTCCCGCCGTGTCCCCACAGTGTCACCCGTGTCACCCCCGTGTTGTGGTTGTGTGTGTGTGTTGTTTGGTGGTGTGTGTCACCCGTGTCACCCCCCCGTGTCGGTCCCGCCGTGTCCCCACAGTGTCACCACAGTGTCACCCCCCCCGTCCCGTGTCGGTCCCGCGTTGCCATGGCCGCGGCGGAAAATAGGGCACGGGGAGGGGCCTGGGGGGACACGGGACACCGCTGGGGACAAGGGACAGCGACACCGCCATGGGGACACCGGCTGGGGACACCGCTGGGGACAAGGGACACCGACACAGACATGGGGACACTGACTCGGACTGGGGACACCGACTGGGGACAAGGGACACTGGCTGGGGACACCGACTGGGGACAAGGGACACCAACACGGACATGGGGACACGGACACAGACATGGGGAGACCGGCTGGGGACAAGGGACACCAACTGGGGACAAGGGACACCGGCTGGGGACAAGGGACAGCGACACCGCCACGGCCATGGGGACACCGGCTGGGGACAAGGGACAGGGGGGACAAGGGACACCGGCTGGGGACAAGGGACACCGACATGGGACACCGGCTGGGGACAAGGGACACCGACATGGGGACACCGGCTGGGGACAAGGGACACAATGGACATGGAGACACCGGCTGGGGACAAGGGACACCGACACGGACACAGAATTGGGGACACAGACATGGGGACACCGGCTGGGGACAAGGGACACCGACACGGATAGCGGGACAGGGGGACATGGGGACAGGGGGGAGAGGGACATGGGGACACCAACACGGACTTGGTAACATCGCCATGGGGACAGGGGGACATGGATATGGATATGGGGACAGGGGGACACCGACAGGGGACATGGACATGGGGACATGGGACACTGACAGGGGACAGTGACACAGACATGGGGACAGGCGTGACATGGACAGGGGGACACTGACATGGATATGGGGACAGATGGACATGGGGACAGAGGGACATGGGGACAGATGGACATGGGGACAGAGGGACGGGGGGGACAGAGGACCAGACAGGGGACACCGACATGGACATGGGGACAGATGGACATGGGGACAGGGGGACAGGGTGGACACTGACATGGACAGGGGGACAGATGGACAGGGGGACAGGGGGACAGGGGTGACACAGGATCCGACAGAGGGACATGGGGACACCGCTATGGGGACAGGGGGGTCGCGGCCATGGGGACAAAGGGACACAGAGCTCCCAGTGTCCCCAGTGTCCCCCGGTGCCGCCAGTCCCTCCCAGTACTTCCAGTGTCCCCAGTATCCCCAGTTCCTCCCAGTTTCTCCCAGTCCCTCCCAGTCCCCCCAGCATTCCCAGTCCCCCCAATCCCGTCCCAGTCTTCCCAGTCCTCCCAGTGTCCCCCAGCATTCCCAGTCCCCCCAGTCCCCCAGCATTCCCAGTATCCCAAATCCCCCAGTCCCTCCCAGTCCCCCCAGCATTCCCAGTCCCCCCAGTATCCCCAGTTCCCTCCCAGTCTCTCCCAGTCCCCCCAGTTCTGTCCCAGTCCCCCCAGTATCCCCAGTTCCCCAGCATTCCCAGTCCCCCCAGTATTCCCAGTATCCCAAATCCCCCCCAGTCCCTCCCAGTTCCCCAGCATTCCCAGCATCCCCAGTCCCTCCCAGTCCCCCAGTATCCCCAGTCCTCCCAGTCCCCGCAGCATTCCCAGTTCCCCAGTCTCTCCCAGTTCCCTCCCAGTGTCCCCCAATCCCCTCCCAGTCCCTCCCAGTCCCCCAGTATCCCCAGTTCCCCAGCATTCCCAGTCCCCCAAATCCCCCAGTATCTCCAGTCCTCCCAGTTCCCCAGCATTCCCAGTATCCCCAGTCCATCCCAGTCCCCCAGTCCCTCCCAGTCCCTCCCAGTATCCCCAGTCCTCCCAGTCCCCAGCATTCCTAGTATCCCCAGTCCCCCAGTATCTCCAGTCCCCCAGTCCTCCAACATTCCCAGTCTCCCAGTGTCCTCCCAGTCCCCCAGTTCAGTCCCCCAGGCCCCAGTTCAGTATCCCAGTTCCTCCCAGTCCCCCAGTCTCTCCAGTCCCTCCCAGTCCCCCCAGTCCCTCCCAGTCCCCCAGTATCCCCAGTTCCCCTCCCTCCCTCCCTTTCCCCGCGCTCCAGCCAAGGGGCGTGGCCTCCCGGCTTCCCTCAACCACGTGACCGCAGGTGCCCCGCCCCCTCCCCCACCCTCCCCGCACCTGGAGCTCGCGCCGCGCCCGCCGGAACCGCCCGAACCCCTCCGGAACCGCCCGAACCCCCCCGGGACCCCTCGGAACCCACCCGGAATCCCTCCGAACCCAGCCGAAGCCTTTCCGAACCCACCCGAAGCGGCCGAAGCAGCCAAACCCACCCGAACCCAGCCGAAGCCTCTCCGAACCTAGCCGAAGCGGCCGAGCCCAGCCGAAGCCTTTCCGAGCCCACCCGGAGCAGCCGAACCTCTCCGAACCGAGCCGAACCTCTCCGAACCCAGCCGAAGCAGCCAAACCCACCCGAAGCCTCTCCGAACCCGCCCGAAGCCTCCGAAGCTCTCCGAGCCCACCCGAAGCAGCCGAACCCACCCGAAGCTCTCCGAGCCCACCCGAAGCCCCCCCCAGCTCCCGAAGCCTCTCCGAGCCCACCCGAACCCTCTCCGATCTCCTCCGAAGCCTCTCCGATCCTTACCGAAGCCTCTCCCCGTCTCCGCTCGCCCAGCCGGTGGTCCAGCTCGCCCCGGCGGTGGTCCCGGTGGCCCCGGCGGTGGCCCCGGCATGGTCGCGGCCCCCCCGGCCGCCGCCGCCGCCATGCGCCGCGGGTTCCTGGTGCCCGAGATCCGCCCGCTCGACCAGTACGACGGAGCTCGGGCTCGCAGCGCCGCCAGCCTGGCCTGGGCCATCGCCACCGGCTACGGCGGCGCCGGTAGGAGCGGCGGGGAGGGACCGGGCAACGGGGGGGAACCGGGGTGGAGGTGGGGAGGGTCGGGGTGGGACCGGTGAGGTGCTGGGGAGGGGTACCGGTGGTACCGGAGAGGTACCGGTAATACTGGGGAGGGGTCCCGGTGGTACCGGTGATACCGGGGAGGGATCCCGGTGGTCCCTGTGATACTGGGGAGGGATCCCGGTGGTACCGGAGAGGTACCGGTAATACTGGGGAGGGGTCCTGCTGGTACCGGAGGGGTACCAGTGGTACCGGTGATACTGGGGAGGGGTTCCGGTGGTACCGGGAAGGTCTCGGTGATACCAGGGAGGGGTCCTGCTGGTACCGGTGAGGTTCCGGTGGTCCCTGTGATACTGGGGAGGGGTTCCGGTGATACCGGGGAGGTCTCGGTCATACCAGGGAGGTTCCGGTGGTACCGGTGAGGTACCTGTGGTAGTGGGGAGGGGTCTCGGTGGTCCTGCTGGTACCGGAGGGGTCCCGGTGATACTGGGGAGGGGTCTCAGTGGTCCCGCTGATAACGGGGAAGGGTCCTGGCGGTACCGGTGACATCCCGGTGGTCCCGGTGAGGTTCCGGTGGTACCGGTGACATCCCGGTGATTCTGGGGAGGGGTCGCGGTGGTACCGGTGAGGTTCCGGTGGTACCGAACCCTCAGTCCGAGTCACCGCCAAGCCATCCGGTACCGGATTTGGGGAGGGGGCTCGGTGGTCCCGGTGACATCCCGGTGGTCCCGGTGACACCCCGGTGACAATCCCGGTGACAATCCCGGTCCCGGATTTTGGGGAGGGGTCTCGGTGGTCTCGGTGACACCCCGGTGACACTCCGGTGACAATCCCGTTACCGGATTTTGGGGAGGGGTCTCCCCCCATCCCCTCCCCCCATCCCCCCCAGGCGCTTTTGTTGCAGTCCGCGGGAAAAGGGGGGGCGGTGACGTCACGCCGTGACGTCACGAGGCGGGAACCCCCCCTTGAGGCCACGCCCCCTGCGGTGGTGGGGGGGGGAGGGGTCGTTGTCCCCCCCAGTGAATCCCAGTTTGGTCCCAGTAACTCCCAGTTTGACCCCAGTGACTCCCAGTTTGATCCCAGTCCCTCCCAGTTTGACCCCAGTAACTCCCAGTTCCCCCCAAATATTTTCTGGGTTTCTCCAGATTTTTTTTAGGACCCCTCAGGTGTATCTTAGGACCCCCCAGGTGTATTTTGGGACCCCCAGGTATTTTTAGGACCCCCAGTCCCTCCCAGTTTGACCCCGGTAACTCCCTGTTCCCCCAAAAGTATTTTTTGGGACCCTCCAGGTGTATTTTAGGACCCCCCCAGGTATGTTTTAGGACCCCCAGGTGTATTTTTGGGACCCCCCAGGTATTTTTAGGACCCCCTCCAGTCCCTCCCAGTTTTCCCCAGTGACTTAGTTCCCCAGGTATTTTTTAGGACCTCCCCAGGTGTATTTTTGGGACCCTCCAGATTTTTTTGGGACCCCCAGGTATTTTTAGGACCCCAGTGCCTCCCAGTTTGAGCCCAGTAACTCCCAGCTCCCCCCAGGTATTTTTTGGGATCCCCCAGGTGTATTTTTGGGACTCCCAGGTGTATTTAGGACCCCCCAGGTGTATTTGGGACCCCTCCGGTGTATTTTAGGACCCCCAGGTGTGTTTTGGGATCCCCCAGGAGTATTTAGTTCCCCTCAGGTGTATTTCTGTGACTCCCAGGTGTATTTTAGGACCCCCCAGGTATTTTTTGGGACTCCCAGGTATTTTTTGGGACCCTCCAGGTATTTTTTTAGGACCCCCCAGGTGTATTTTGGGACCCCCCAGTCCCTCCCAGTTTGACCCCAGTGACTCCCAGTTCCCCCCAGGTATTTTTTGGGATCCTCCAGGTATTTTTTGGAACCCCCCAGGTGTATTTTTGGACCCCCCAGACATTTTTTAAGACCCCCAGGTGTATTTTGGGGACCCCCAGGTATATTTTTTGGGACCCCCAGGTATACTTTAGGACCCCCTAGGTGTATTTTTGGGACTCCCAGGTGTATTTTTGGGATCCTCCAGGTATTTTTCGGGACCCCCAGGTGTATTTTCGGACCCCCCAGTCCCTCCCAGTCCCTCCCAGTGTTCCCAGTTCCCCTCCCCCACGGGGTCAAAGTCCCCCCAGCTGCCCTTTGGCCGGGGGGTGGGGGAGGGGCAGTGGGCGTGGCTTCGTGCCAAACCACGCCCCCACCTGCCTCCCCTCCCCCACCCACCCCCGGAATGTGCCCCTCCCCCACCCCTGGGAGCCTGGCCTGGGATTGGTCGGTTTTGGGGTCACTTTTGGGGTCACCATGGCCAATTTTGAGGTCACTGTGGTCAGTTTTGGGGTCAGTTTTGGGGTCTCTGTGGTTAGTTTTGGGATCTCCGTGGTCAGTTTTGGGGTCTCCAGGTCCTTTTTGGGGTCTCCATGGTCAGTTTTGGGGTCTCTGTGGTCATTTTTGGGGTCTCCATGGGGTTTTGGGGTCTCTATGGTCAGTTCTGGGATCTCCATGGCCAATTTTGAGGTCTCCATGGGGTTTTGGGGTCTCTGTGGTCATTGTTGGGGTCAGGTGAGGGTCCATGCTGTGTCCATGCTGTGTCCGTGGTGTGTCCATGGTGGGTCAGTGATGGTCAGTGTGCACCATGGGACAGTGGTGTGTCCATGGCATGTCCGTGGTGTGTCCATGGTGGGTCAGTGATGGTCAGTGATGGTCAGTTCTGTGGTGAGTCAGTGTCCACCATGGTCAGTGATGTCTCCATGGTGGGTCCATGGTGGGTCAGTGTCCACCATGGGTTAATGGCGTGTCCATGGTGTGTCCATGGTGGGTCAGTGACGGTCAGTGTCCATCATGGTCAGTGCTGTGTCCATGCTGTGTCCATGGCGTGTCTGTGGTGGGTCAGTGATGGTCAGTGCTGTGGTGGGTCAGTGTCCATCATGGTCAGTGGCATGTCCACGGTGTGTCCATGGCGTGTCCATGGCAGGTCAGTGATGGTCAGTGTCCATCGTGGGTCAGTGGCGTGTCCCTGGTGTGTCCATGGTGGGTCAGTGATGGTCAGTGCTGTGTCCATGGCGGGTCAGTGTGCACCGTGGTCAGTGATGTCTCCACGCTGTGTCCGTGGTGGGTCAGTGTCCACCGTGGGTCAGTGGCGTGTCCCTGGTGTGTCCGTGATGGGTCAGTGATGGTCAGTGTGCACCATGGCATGTCCATGCTGTGTCCATGGTATGTCCATGGCGTGTCAGTGTCCATCGGGGCCAGTGATGTGTCCATGGCATGGTCAGTGTCCACCAAGAGTCAGTGGCATGTCCATGGCATGTCCATGGTGTGTCCATGGTGGCTCTATCAGTGTCCCCTGACTGACCCCAGGTGACCCCAACACACCAAATTCACCCAAATTTCCCCAAATTCTCCCCAAATTCCCCAGTTAACGTCCCCGAGGAGCTCTGTGACCCTTTCTACACTGACCCTGTGTCCCCCTGACCCCAAAATCCCATTTTTTGGACCCCAAAACCCCAATTTTTCCCCAATTTTTGGGTTTTTTTTTTCCATTTTCTCCCCAGATTTCCCCAAATTTTGCCCAAATTCACCCAAATTTCCCCAAATTCTCCCTGTTATCCCCAGGAAACGTCCCCGAGGAGCTCTGTGACCCTTTCTACACTGACCCCATTATCCCATTTTTTTGGACACCAATACTCCAATTTTTCAGGGTTTTTTCCCATTTTCTCCCCAAATTTCCCCAAATTCTCCCTTTTTCTCCCCAATTTCCCCCCAGTTAACATCCCCGAGGAGCTCCGTGACCCTTTCTGCACTGACCCTCTGTCCCCCTGACCCCAAAATCCCATTTTTTGGACCCCAATACCCCAGTTTTTCGGGTTTTTTTTGCTTTTTTTCCCCCAGATTCACCCAGATTTCCCCAAATTCTCACTTTTTCTCCCCAATTCCCCAGGTAACGTCCCCGAGGAGCTCCGGGACCCTTTCTACACTAACCCTGTGTCCCCCTGACCCCAAAATCCCATTTTTTGGACCCCAAAACCCCAATTTGTCCCCAATTTTTGGCGGGTTTTTTGCATTTCCTCCCAAAATTTCACTTTTTTCCTCCCAAATTTCCCCAAATTCTCACTTTTTCTCCCCAATTTCCCCAGGTAACGTCCCCGAGGAGCTCCGTGACCCTTTCCACACTGACTGCATAATCCCATTTTTGGACTCCAATACCCCAATTTTTGGCGGGTTTTTTGCATTTTCTCCCCAGATTTCTCCCAAATGCACCCAGATTTCCCCAAATTCTCACTTTTTCTCCCCAAATTCCCCAGGTAACGTCCCCGAGGAGCTCCGTGACCCGTTCTACACTGACCAGTACGCCCAGGAGCACCTGAAGCCGCCTGTCGAGCGCCTCCTGCTGGCCTCCGACATCTACTGCAAGGCCTTCAGCCACGCCCTGGCCACGCCCTGCCAGGCCACGCCCACCGCGCCGGCCACGCCCATCCCGGCCCCGCCCCCCGAGGATTTGGGGACACTGCTGGCGCTGCTGGCGGGCAGGGGGGTGACACCGACCGTGCAGGGAGTGCCGGTCAGGGAGCAGGACCTGCAGAGGAGACCCATCAGAATGGTACTGGGAGTACTGGGAGGGACTGGGAGGGACTGGGAGGGACTGGGATGGGATATGGAGAGACTGGGATGGACTGGGAGGGACTGGGATGGACTGGGGGTGCCGGTCAGGGAGCAGGACCTGCAGAGGAGACCCATCCGGATGGTACTGGGAGTACTGGGAGGGACTGGGAGGGACTGGGAGGGACTGGGAGTGAAGTGGGATGGACTGGGAGGGACTGGGATTGAACTGGGAGTGAACTGGGAGGGGATTTGGATGGACTGGGATGGACTGGGAGCAGGATCTGCAGAGGAGACCCATCCGGATGGTACTGGGAATACTGGGAGGGACTGGGATGGACTGAGAGGGACTGGGATTGATATTGAGGGGACTGGGAGTGAACTGGGAGGGGATTGGGATGGATTGGGAGGGACTGGGATGGAATTGGGAGGGACTGGGATGGGATAGGGAGGGACTGGAAGGGGATTGGGTGGGGATTGGGATGGACTGGGATGGACTGGGAATGGACTGGGAGGGACTGGGGGGGGATTTGGATGGGATATGGAGGGACTGGAATGGACTAGGAGGGACTGGGATTGAACTGGGATGGACTGGGAATGGACTGGGAGGGACTGGGGGTGCTGGTCAGGGAGCAGGACCTGCAGAGGAGACCCATCCGGATGGTACTGGGAGGGACTGGGATGGGATATGGAGGGACTGGGATGGACTGGGAGGGACTGGGAGGGGATTGGGATGGACTGGGATGGACTGGGAGGGACTGGGATTGATATTGAGGGGACTGGGATGGACTGGGAGGGGAATTGGGGTTAGGAGAATAGTGGGATGGACTGGGAGCCACTGGGATTGAACTGGGAGGGGATTTGGAGAGACTGGGAGGGACTGGGAGGGGAATTGGGAGCAACTGGGAGGGACTGGGATAGACTGGGACAGACTGGGAGGGACTCTGGGAAGACTGGTTTAGACTGGGATGGATATTGAGGGCACTGGGATGGACTGGGAGAGGAACTGGGAACACTGGGAGGGACTGGGATGGACTGGGATGGACTGGGATGGACTGGGATGGACTGGGAGGGACTGGGATTGCTATTGAGAGTACTGGGATTAACTGGGAGGGGATTGGGAGGGACTGGGAGGTAACTGGGAGCACTGGGAGGTTACTGGGAGCACTGGGTGACATACTGGGATCACTGGGAGGTTACTGGGATTAACTGGGAGGTAACTGGGAGCACTGGGAGGTAACTGGGAGGTTACTGGGATCACTGGTCAGCCAGCAGAGCCTTACTGGGATTAACTGGGAGCACTGGGAGGTTACTGGGAGGTTACTGGGAGCACTGGGTGACATACTGGGAGCTAACTGGGAGCTAACTGGGATCACTGGGTGACATACTGGGAGGTTACTGGGATCACTGGGAGGTTACTGGGAGCACTGGGAGCTAACTGGGAGGTTACTGGGATCACTGGTCAGCCAGCAGAGCCTTACTGGGATGAACTGGGAGCTCCATTCTCCTCGCCCCTCGTTAATCCATTAACACCCAGCAGCTTTAATTAGCTTTAATTGGCTTTAATTAATTGGCTCAGGGAGATCCCATTAACTCTCCCTGCCCGCTGGCCACGCCCCCTCTGCTGGCCACGCCCCCTCTGCTGGCCACGCCCCCTCTGCTGGCCACGCCCACTACAATTGATAAGATATGGTGTATAAGCCACGCCCCCTTTCCTTGGCCACGCCCCTTGACTTAAGCCACGCCCTTTGTGATGAATTACATCATCTCTTCATGACCACGCCCCCTTGTCTAGGCCACGCCCCCTCTGTAGGCGCTAATGGGGCGGGGAGGAGCTGGGAACCCAAAATGAGCCAAAAAAACCCCAAAATTGCCCTAAAAAAACCCCAAAATTCTGCTTAAAGACACCAAATGACCCCAAAAAACACCAAAATTCACCTAAAAAACCCAAAATTCCCTTAAAAAATGCCAACTGAGCCAAAAAAACCCCAAAATTCCCCTAAAAACCCCCAAAATTTCACCAAAAAACCACCAAAATTTCACCAAAAAACCACCAAAATTCCCCCAAAAAACCCCAAAATCCCCCCAAAAACCCTGAAATTCCCCCCAAAAAACCCAAATGACCCCAAAATTCCCCCAAAAATCTCATTTCCCCCAAAAAATCCCCTAAAAATCGCATTTTTCCCCCTTAAAATGTACTTTTTTCCCCCAAAAATTCACGGTTTTTTCCCAAAAATTCCTGGTTTTTCCCCAAAATTCCCAAATTTCCCCAAATTTCCCCAATTCTCCCAAATCTTAGGGAGCTCACCTGGCTCTGATTGACTCTCTCATGCTCACCCAAATCCCCTTCTTCTCCCCAAAAACTCCATTTTCCCCCCAAAAATGACATAAAAAAACCCACAAAACCAACATTTTTTCCAAAAAGTCACATTTTTCCCATTAACTCCCACTTTTTCCCAAAAAAAATTCCCATTTTTCCCAAAAAAATCCCCAAAAAATCCCCAAAAAATCACATTTTCCTCCTTAAAAAAATCACTTTTTTCCCCCAAAACACCACATTTTTTCCCCAAAAATTCCTGTTTTTTCCCCAAAATTCCCATATTTCCCCAAAATTCCCAAATTTCCCCAAATTTTCCCAATTGCAGGGAGCTCACCTGGCTCTGATCGACTCTCTCATGGCTGCTTTTGTCGCCGAAGCCACCAGAGGTTTGGGATCTGCTGGAGCTGCTCAGGGCTGGGAGCCCAAAATCCTGGGCTGGCTGGAGGCGGTAAGGGGGGAAAAAATAAAAATTCGGGGGAAAAACATAAATTTTGAGAAAATTTGGGATGTTTTGGGATTTTTTGGGAGTTTTTGAGGGAAAAAATGGGATTTTTTTGGTGAAAAAACAGGATTTTTAAAGGAAAAAATGTGATTTTTTGGGGATAAAATGGGATTTTTGGGGGAGTTTTTTGGTGATTTAAGATATTTTGGTGGATTTTTGGAGAAAAAATGGTGTTTTTTGAGGGGATTTTTGGGGGAAAATGGGATTTTGAGTGATTTTTGGGGGAAAAATAGGATTCTCATGGAGGATTTTTGAGGAAAAATAGTGATTTTGGGGGGAAAAATGTGATTTTTTTGGGGATTTTTGGATGAAAAATGTGGTTTTTGGACAGATTTTAAGGGAAATTTTTTGGGGAAATGGGATTTTTAAGTGAAAAAATGGGATTTTTAAGGGAAAAAAAGTGATTTTTTTGGGGGATTTTTGGACGAACAATCAGATTTTTGGAGAGATTTTAAGGGGAATTTATGGGAAAAAACCGGGATTTTTCGGGGGAAAAATGGAATTTTTTAAGGGAAAAAATGCGATTTTTTGGTGGGATTTTTGGAAGAAAAATGTGATTTTTGACAAGATTTTAAGGGGATTTTTGGAGACATTTTAAGGGGAATTTTTGGGAAAAAAATAGGATTTTTTGGGGAAAAATGTGATTTTTAAGGAAAAATGTGATTTTTTGGGGGGAAAAATGTGATTTTTCGGGGGATTTTTGGATGAAAAATGGGATTTTTGGAGGGATTTTTTGGGGAAAAAAGGGCTTTTTGGAGGGTTTTTTTAGGGGATTTTTTGGGGGATTTTTGGGATATTGAGTTTTGGTGGAAAATGGGATTTTGAGGGGAAAAATGGGATTTTTTTGGGAGGTTTTGGGGGAAAAAGCGATTTTTAAGGGGAAAAAAGTGATTTTTTGGAGGGAAAAAAGTGATTTTTTTGGAGTTTTTTTGGGAAAATATGGGATTTTTTGGGAGATTTTCAGGGTGATTTTGGGATGAATTTTTGGGTATTTTTGGGATGATTTTTTGGGGATTTTTGGGGATTTTTGGGATGATTTTGGGGTTTTTGGGTTTTTTTTGGGTTTTTTGGGTTGTTTGGGGGTTTTTGGGTGTTTTTTTGGTGTTTTTGGGCTAATTTTGGAATTATTTTTGGGATTATTTTTGGGATTCTTTTCAGGTTTCTCTTCGATCCAAAAACCCCCAAAATTCCCATTTTTTTTAACCCTTTCAGGTGAACAGGAAGCTGCAGGAAAGCACCGAGAAGGAGGGAGTTGGGAATTCCCAAAATTCCCCAAATAATTCCCAAAATTCCCAAAATTCGGGAGCTCCAGACTCCTCAGCACCTCCTGCCTGCTCCCACAAGGTTGGTGAGAAATCCCAAAATCCCCAAAATTCACCCCAAAATTCATCCCAAAAATCATCCCAAAAATTCACTTTTTTTCCTCAAAAAATCTCCCTAAAAATCACTTTTTTCCCCAAAAAATCCAATTTTTCCCCTAAAAAATCCCATTTTTCTCCCCTTTTCTTTCTGCTTTCTCTGATCTCAAAATCATCCAAAAATCTGTCCAAAAATCATCCTAAAATCACCCAAAAAGACCCAAAAATGACCCCAAAATTCACCCCAAAATGACCCAAAAATTCCCAAAATCCACCCAAAAATCGCCCCAAAAATTCCACCCAAAATTCACTTTTTTTCCTCAAAAAAATCTCCCTAAAAATCACTTTTTTCCCCGAAAAAATCCTATTTTTTCCTCTAAAAATCCCATTTTTCTTCCCTTTTCTTTCTGCTTTCTCTGATCTCAAAATCATCCAAAAATCTGTCCAAAAATCCCCCTAAAATCACCCAAAAAGACCCAAAAATGACCCCAAAATTCACCCCAAAATGACCCAAAAATCCCCAAAATCACCCCAAAAATCACCCAGAAATTCCACCCAAAATTCACTTTTTTCCCCCCAAAAAATCTCCCTAAAAATCACTTTTTTCCCCGAAAAAAATCCTATTTTTTCACCCAAAAAATTCCCTTTTTCCTCTAAAAATCCCATTTTTCTCCCCTTTTCTTTCTGCTTTCTCTGATCTCAAAATCACCCAAAAATCCCCCAAAATGACCCAAAAATCCCCAAAATCCACCCAAAAATCACCCAGAAATTCTACCCAAAATTCACTTTTTTTCCCCAAAAAATCTCCCTAAAAATCACTTTTTTCCCCGAAAAAAATCCTATTTTTTCACCCAAAAAATCCAATTTTTCCCCTAAAAAATCCCATTTTTCTCCCCTTTTCTTTCTGCTTTCTCCAATCTCAAAATCATCCAAAAATCATCCTAAAATCACCCAAAATCCCCCCCAAAATCACTTTTTTTCCCCTAAAAAGCCTAAAAAAATCCCTCAAAAAATCACATTTTTTCATTAAAAATCCTTCTAAAAATCACATTTTTTCATCAAAAAAATCCCCCCAAAAATCCCATTTTTTCACCCAAAAATCCCCTTAAAATCCCCTTAAAATCCCTCCAGAAATCACATTTTTTTTCCCCTAAAAATCCTAAAAAAAATTTCCATGTTTTCCCCAAAAGCTCCTCCAAAAATTCCTCCAAAAAATCACATTTTTTCATCAAAAATCCCTTAAAAAATCCAATTTTTTCATCCAAAATCCCTCAAAAAATCACATTTTTTCCCCTAAAAATCCAATTTTTTCCCCCAAAAATTCCTTTTTTTTTTCCCTGTTTCCTCCTTACCTTCCCGAGTTGAGTTTTGGGTTCTTTTCTCCCCAAATTTTGGGTTTTTCTCCCCAAATTTTGGGACTTTTCTCCCTCTCTGACTCTTTGTCTCTGGCTCAGTGTCCAACCTGCTGTGACCCAAAATCACCCAAAATCACCCAAAAAATCACCAAAAATCACCATAAAAATCACAAAAAAATCACCCAAAAATCTCCCAAAATTCCCCCAAAATTTCTCCTAAATTCCCCAAAAATACCCCAAAAAATCACCACAAAAATCAACCGAAAAATCACAAATCACTCTAAAAATCAAAAAAAATCCCATTTTTTCACCCAAAAAATCCCATTTTTTCATCAAAAATCCCTGAAAAAATCACATTTTTTCATCAAAAAATCCCAATTTTTCCCCTAAAAAAATCCTATTTTTTCTAAAAAGTCACTCAAAAAAATCACATTTTTTCATCAAAAAATCACTCAAAAATCACATTTTTTCATGAAAAATTCCCAAAAAAATCCCATTTTTTTCCTGCTTCCTCCTTACCTTCCTGGGTTGGGTTTTGGGTTCTTTTCTCCCCAAATTTTGGGTTTTTCTCCCCAAATTTTGGGACTTTTCTCCCTCTCTGACTCTTTGTCTCTGGCTCAGTGTCCAACCTGCTGCGACCCAAAATCACCCAAAAAATCACCCAAAATACCCAAAAAATTCCCCAAAAATCTCCCAAAATTCCCCCAAAATTTCTCCTAAATTCTCCAAAAATACCCCAAAAAATCACCACAAAAATCAACCAAAAAATCACAAATCACTCCAAAAATCCCCAAAAAATCCCATTTTTTCACTCAAAAAATCACTTTTTTTCATGAAAAATCCCTGAAAAAATCACATTTTTTCATCAAAAAATCCCCCAAAAAATCCCAATTTTTCCCCTTAAAAAAATCCTATTTTTTCTAAAAAATCAGTCCAAAAATCACATTTTTTCATCAAAAAATCACATTTTTTCATGAAAAATTCCCCAAAAAATCCCATTTTTTTTTCCTGTTTCCTCCTTACCTTCCTGGGTTGGGTTTTGGGTTCTTTTCTCCCCAAACTTTGGGTTTTTCTCCCCAAATTTTGGGACTTTTCTCCCTCTCTGACTCTTTGTCTCTGGCTCAGTGTCCAACCTGCTGCGACCCAAAATCACCCAAAAAATCACCCAAAATCCCCAAAAAATCACCCAAAATACCCAAAATATCACCCAAAAAATCACCCAAAAATCTCCCAAAATTCCCCCAAAATTTCCCCTAAATTCTCCAAAAATACCCCAAAAAATCACCACAAAAATCAACTGAAAAATCACAAATCCTCCAAAATCCCCAAAATCCATTTTTCACTAAAAATCACATTTTTCATCAAAATCCCAAAATTCAATTTTTCCCTAAAACTTTTTTTCTAAAAAATCACTCAAAAAATCACATTTTTTCATCAAAAAATCACATTTTTTCATCAAAAATTCCCCAAAAAATCCCATTTTTTTCCTGTTTTCTCCTTACCTTCCTGGGTTGGGTTTTGGGTTCTTTTCTCCCCAAATTTTGGGTTTTTCTCCCCAAATTTTGGGACTTTTCTCCCTCTCTGACTCTTTGTCTCTGGCTCAGTGTCCAACCCGCTGGTACTGGAAGTTGGTTCCTGTAAGTTGAGGGATTTTTCTTTGTCCCAAAATCTCCTTTTTTCACCCCAAAAATTCCTTTTTTTTTTTTTTTCCTTTTCCCAAATTTTGGGGGTTGAAGAAAAAAATAAAATAAAAAACCTCCAAAATTTGTTCAGCATGGATTGATTTTGGTTTTTTTTTTTCCCTTTTTTCTTTCCTGGAAATTTGGAAGGTTTGGGATGTTGGAGGGAAAATCCTAAAAAAAATGTTAAAAAATGGTTTTTATCCCAAAAAAATTTCTCAAAAAAAGATTTTAAAAAAAAAAGCAAAAAAAAAAAAAATTCTGAAAAATAAAAAAATACCAAAGAAAATTGGAAAAAAATCTGGGGAAAAAATCTGGAAAAATCTGAAAAAAACCTGAAAAATCCCCAAAAAATTTGGAAAAAAATCCTCAAAAAACAAAATCTTTTAAAAAATCTTCCAAAATCTCAAAAAAAAAAAAAAATTATCCAAAAACAGAATTCCAATTAACAAAAAATCCCCAAAATGTTTGGAGTTAAAAGGAACAAATTTCCGGAAAAAAATTTAAGAAATAAATTTAAGAAAAATTAAAAATACTTGAAAAAAAGTCAAAAGAATTTTTTTTAAAAGGCAAAAAATTTGAAAAAAGAAATGTGATAGAAAAAATTCCAAAAAATTTCAAAACTCCCCAGGAAGACAAGAACCAAATAAAAATATTCCAAAAACATTCCCAAAAATTGGGAAAAAATTGGGAAAAATCTGAAAAAAATAGAAAATTTTAAAAATCAGAAAAAATTCTCTAAAAATTTGGAAAAATTCCAAAAATTCGAAAAAAATTCCAAAAATTTTTTAAAAATTGGAAAAAAATTCGGAAAAAAATTTTTTTTAAATCCTCCAAAAATTCCCAAAAATTCCAAGTTTTTTTCCTCCCCAGCATCCTCCCCTCCCCCACCTGCTCTGTGTCTTGCGTCGAATTTGGGGGGGAGGGGCGGGTGGGGGAGGGGCGAGACCTGCATGGGGGAGGGGCATGAGAGGGGGAGGGGGAGGGGAGACCCCAAAAAACCCCAAAATCCCCTTTTTTCCCAATTCTTCCCAATTTTTTCCCCAAGTTTTCCCAATTTTTTCCCACTTTTTTCCCCTTTTTTCCCAATTTTTCCACAATTTTTCACTATTTTTCCACTTTTTCCCCTTTTTTCCCTATTTTTTCCCACTTTTTTCTTAATTTTCCCCATTTTCTCCCAATTTTCCCTTTTTTCCCATTTTTTCCCACTTTTTTCTTAATTTTCCCACTTTCTCCCAATTTTCCTTTTTTTCCCATTTTCCCCATTTTTCCTCAATTTTTTCTTGATTTTTCCCCATTTTTCCCCAATTTTTCCCCAATTTTTTCCCACTTTTCCCCCATTTTTTCCCAAATTTTTCCCACTTCTTTCATAATTTTCCCCATTTTTTCCTAATTTTTCACCAATTTTTCCCACTTTTTTCCCTTTTCCCATTTTTCCCACTTTTTTCTTAATTTTCCCCACTTTCTCCCAATTTTCCCTTTTTTCCTATTTTCCCCATTTTTCCCATTTTTTCTCAATTTTTCCCACTTTTTTCCCACTTTTTCCCAATTTTTCCCCAATTTTTTCCCTTTTCCCAAATTTTTCCCACTTTTTTTCATAATTTTCCCCATTTTTTCCCAATTTTTCCCACTTTTTTCCCCTTTTTTCCCATTTTCCCCATTTTTCCCATTTTTTCTCAATTTTTCCCACTTTTTTCCCACTTTTTTCTTGATTTTTCCCCACTTTTCCCCATTTTTTCCCAAATTTTTCCCACTTCTTTCATAATTTCCCCCATTTTTTCCTAATTTTTCCCCCATTTTTCCCACTTTTTTCCCGTTTTTCTCTTTTTCCCAAATTTTTCCCAAATTTTTCCCAAATTTTCCTTTATTCCTTTTCCCACTTTTCCCATAATTTTTCCCATTGTTTCCCCTTTTTTCCCAAAATTTTCCCACTTTTTTCTTAATTTTCCCCAATTTTTCCCATTTTTTTCCATTTTTTCCCCAAATTTTCACTTTTCTCCCCATTTTTGGGGATCTTTTCCCCATTTTTTGGGTTCCCATTTTCTCCTTCCCCACTTTTTTCCTTCCTCTCTTTTTTTCTTCATTTTCCCCTTTTTTCTCCCTTTTTTCCCCAATTTCCCCCCATTTTTCCCAATTATTCCCATTTTTCTCTTCATTTTCCCCTTTTTTCCCCATTTTTCCCCCTTTTTTTCCCACTTTTTTCCATATTTTCCTCCATATTTTTCCCATTTTTCCACCTTTTTCTCCAGATTTTCACTTCCCCCCATTTTTTGGGTTTTTCCCCCCATTTTTGGGGTTTTTTCCCCATTTTTTGAGGTGTTTTCCCCATTTTTTCAGGATGCTTTCCCCATTTTTTGGGGTCTTTTCCCCATTTTTCGGGATGTTTTCCCCAATTTTTGGAGGTTTTCCCCCATTTTTAGGGTTTTTTTCCCCATTTTTGAGGTGTTTTCCCCATTTTTTGGGTTTTTTTCCCCGTTTTTGGGTTGTTTTCCTAATTTTTGGGGTGTTTTCCCCATTTTTTGAGGTGTTTTCTCCATTTTTTGGGATCTTTTCCCCATTTTTGGTTTTTTTTGTTTTTTTTGGGTGTTTTTTTTTTGGGTTTTTTTGGGTTGTTTTTTTTTTGGGGTGTTTTTTTTTTGGGTGTTTTTTTTTTTGGGATCTTTTCCCCATTTTTTAGGTTTTCTCCCCCATTTTTGGGGTCTTTTCCCCTTTTTTCTGGACGTTTTCCCCATTTTTGGGGAGCTTTCCCCATTTTTTAGGGTTTTTTCCCCATTTTTTAGGATTTTTCCCCCATTTTTGAGGTGTTTTCTCCAATTTTTGGGACATTATCCCCATATTTGGGTTGTTTTCCTAATTTTTGGGGTGTTTTCCCCATTTTTTGAGGTGTTTTCTCCATTTTTTGGGATCTTTTTCCCCATTTTTGGGGTTTTTTCGCCCCATTTTTTGGTTTTTTTCCCCATTTTTAGGGGTTTTGCCCTGTTTTTTCAGGTTTTTTCCCCATTTTTAGGGTTTTTTCCCCAATTTTTGGGGTTTTTTCCCCATTTTGGGTCCCTGACTCTCTTCTCCCCACAGCACGCCATCGCCTTCTGTTTGAAGGAATCAGGGAACAAACCTCCCGTGGTAAGGATTTCTCCCCAAAATCCCCAAATTTTGGGGTTCAGGAGCTCCTTTTCAACCCCTCAGACCTTTCCCCAAAATTTTGGACCTTTCCCCAAAAAAAATTAAAAAAAAAAATTGGGAAAAAAGCTCAAAAAACCTTTAAAATATTTGAAATAATAATAAAAAAAGTTTGAAACAAATTGAAAAAATAAGTTCTGAAAAAATCTTGAAAAACCTCAAAAATGTTGAAAAAAAAACCTAAAAAGAAATTCTGAAAAAATCTAAAAAAAGTCTCAAAAAATGTTTAAAAACTGGAAAAAAATTTTGGAAAAAATCTCAAAAAAAATTAGGATAAAATCCAAAAAAACCCTCAAAAATATCAGGAAAAAAAAATCTAAAAAAAATTCTAAAAAAATATTTAGAAATCTCCAAAAAATGTTTAAAAAGTGGAAACAAAAAGTTGGAAAAAACCTAAAAAAAAAAATTCTGAAAAAATCCCAAAAACCCTCTAAAATATGGAAAAAAAAATTCTAAAAAATAAAAAAAAAACCTCAAAAAATTCTGAGAAAATCCCCAAAACCCTCAAAAATATTGGAAAAAAATCTTTTAAAAATTCTGGAAAAAAATTTTAAAACTTTTAAAAAATGGAACAAAAACCTCAAAAAAATTCTAAAGAATTTTAAAAATTGAGGTTTTAATTTGGGGAAGGTCCAGCCTCCCTTTCCCCTCCTCTGCATGCGCAAAATTGGGGGAATTTGGGAAATTTTGGGGAATTTTGGGGAGGGATCCTTCCATTTTGGGAGGATTTTGGGGGGAAATTTTGGGGGATTTTGGGGTCCCAATTTTGGGGGGTTTAGGGTCTTCTATTGCTATTTTTTAGGGTTTTTCTCCATTTTTTGGGTAGTTTTAGGATCTCCCCATTATTATTTTGGGGTTTTTCCCCATTTTTGGGTAGTTTTGGGGTTTTTAAGCCTCCCCATTGGCTATTTTAGGGTATTTTTTCCCTTTTTAGGGTTTTTCCCCCCACTTTTGGGTTGCTTTTAGGGTCTCCTCGTTGCTATTTTGGGTTTTTTTCTCTCACTTTTTGGGGTGATTTTGGGGTTTTTAGTTGCTATTTTGTGGGCTTTTTCCCCACTTTTGAGGTGTTTTTAAAGCTCCCTCTTCGATATTTTGGTAGCTTTTCCCCCTTTTTTGGGGTGGTTTTGGGGTTTTAAACCCTCCCATTCACAACTTTAGGGTGCTTTTCCCCATTTTTGGGGACGATTTTAGGGTTTTTAGGACCACCTTAGTCCCCTATTTTTATTTCTCTGTTATGAGGAGATTTGGGGTTATTTTGGGTTATTTTTCCCCCTTTTTGGGGCAGTTTTGGGGCTTTAAACCCTCCCCTTCACTATTTTAGGATGTTTTTTCCCATTTTTGGGACAATTTTAGGCTTTTTAGGACTCCCTAATCCCCTATTTTTTTTTTTGGGGGGGGAACCCTGTTACGAGGCATTTTGAGGATATTTCAGGGTATTATCCCCCCTTTTTGTGGCGGTTTGGGGGTTTTAAATCCTCCCCTTCGCAATTTTAGGGTCTTTCCCCCCATTTTTGGGATGATTTTAGTGTTTTTAGGGCCCTCTAACTCCCCATTCTTCTATTTTGGGGGTGGACCCTGTTATGAGGAGATTCGGGATTATTTTGTGGTATTTTCCTCCACTTCTGGGGCAGTTTTGGGGTTTTAAGCCCTCCCCTTCACTATTTTAGGGTGTTTTTCCCCATTTTGGGGACGATTTTAGGGTTTTTAGGACCACCTAACCCCCCATTTTTATTTTTTGGGAGTAGACCCTGTTATGAGGAGATTTGGGGGTATTTCAGGGTATTTTTTCCCCTTTTTGTGGCGGTTTGGGGGTTTTAAGCCCTCCCATCCCCAATTTTAGGGTGTTTTTCCCCATTTTGGGGCCGATTTTAGTGTTTTTAAGGCCCCCTAATCCCCGATTCCCCTCAGATCCGTTACCGCAAGGACAAAGGAGCTCCCCCGGCGCCGCCGCCCTTCCCTCCCGTGAGGGGATTGCAGGATTTAGCCAGCGGAGGAGTCCTGGCAGCCGCTATCCACTTCTACTGCCCGCAATCCCTGCGCCTCGAGGGTAAAGAGAGGATTTTGGGGGTTTTTGGGGGGTTTTTTAGGGGTTTTTTGGGGGTTTTTTTAGGGTTTTTTGAGGGGTTTTATGGAGTCACCCTGAGGGAGGATCCGCTAGGGGGCGCTGTGACGGGCGGACCGATCCAACCTGAGGGACGATGGGGGGAACGGGGTGAAAATGGGGTTTTTAGGGGGATTTTGGGGGTTTTTTTGGGGAGTTTGGGGGATTCGAGAGGTTTAGGGTAGTTTTTGGGTTCATTTTTGGGGTAGTTTTTAGGGTTTGACCATTCCCGGCAATTCCCCAGAGATCCAGACCGACCCAACCTGAGGGAGCCATTGGGGATCCCATGGGGAAAATGGGAGTTCTGTGGAAAAGGGTCTCAATGGGGGTCTTTGGGGTGGTTTTGGAGAGTTTTTGGGATCATTTGGGATTTTCCGAGAGGTTTTGGGGTCGGTTTTAGGGTCGATTTTGTAGTTGGTTTTGGGGGTTCACTCCTCCCGGCAATTCCCCAGAGAACTGGACTGGTCTAACCTGAGGGGCAATTGGGGATCCCATGGGGAAAATGGGGAGAAAGGGGTCTTTAGGGGGATTTGGGGGAATCTCTAGGGCCATGAGGGGGTGATGGAAGAGATTTCCAGGCCTTTTTATGGTCGCTTTTAGGGTTTGATTTCCACCTTTTCACTGGAATTTTCGAGAAATCTGCCTGAGGGTCTGACCGGCCCAACCTGAGGGGACTGTGGGGTGAAAACGGGAGGCAAACTGGGGGTCCCATGGGGTCCTTAATTTGTGGGGTCCCATAAAGGTGTCGCCCCAAGGAACTGGGGTGATTTCCACGGTTTTTGGGGTGTTTTAAGGTGTTTTTCCCTGGAATTTTCCAGAAATCCGCCTGAGGGCTGGACCAGCCCAACCTGAGGGGACCACGGGGGGGGAAACAGGAGGGAATGTGGGGGTCCTTAATTTCGGGGATACCATAAAGGTGTCGCTCCATGGAACTGGTGTGATTTCCAAGGTTTTTGGGGTCGGTTTTAAGGTGTTTCCCACCGTTTTTCCCTGGAATTTCGCAGAGATCCGCCTCGGGGCGCCGCTGGCGCTGCCGGACCGGCTGCACAACCTGGGGCTGGTGAGAGACTTCGGCGCGCGGCACCTGCGGACACGCTGCCCCCTGGCGGTGGAGGACCTGCTGTACATGGCGCCGGCGCTGAGGGTAAAAGGGCGGGAAACTGGGAAATTGGGAGAAATTGGGGAAAAAACGGGGAAAAACTGGGGGAAACTGGGGAAAATTGGGGGAACTGGGCGGACTGGGAGCAGTGAGAGGGACTGGGGGTGATGGAGGACCTGCTGTACATGGCGCCGGCGCTGAGGGTAAAAGGGCGGGAAACCGGGAAATTGGGGAAAAAACGGGGAAAACCGGGGAAAAACTGGGGTAAACTGGGGGAAACTGGGGAAAACTGGGAGAACTGGGCGGACTGGGAGCAGTGAGAGGGACTGGGAACAATGGGAGGGACTGGGGGTGATGGAGGACCTGCTGTACATGGCGCCGGCGCTGAGGGTAAACGGCGGGAAACCGGGAAATTGGGGAAAAAACGGGGAGAAACTGGGGGAAATTGGGGGAAAACCGGGGAGAAAGTGGGAGAAACTGGGAGAAACTGGGGAAAACTGGGTGAACTGGGAGGGACTGGGGGTCATGGAGGATCTGCTATATATGGTGCCGGCGCTGAGGGTAAAAGGGCGGGAAACTGGGAAATTGGGGAAAAATTAGGGGAAATTGGGGAAAAAACGGGGAGAAACTGGGGGAAATTGGGGGAAAACCAGGAGAAACTGGGGAAAACTGGGTGAACTGGGAGGGACTGGGGGTCATGGAGGATCTGCTATATATGGTGCCGGCGCTGAGGGTAAAAGGGCGGGAAACTGGGAAATTGGGGAAAAAGAGTGGAAAAACTGTTGGAAATTGGGGAAAAACCGGGGAGAAAGTGGGAGAAACTGGGGGAAATTGGGTGAACTGGGAGGGACTGGGAGCAATGGGAGGGACTGGGGGTGATGTGGGACCTGCTGTACATGGCGCCGGCGCTGAGGGTAAAAGGGCGGGAAACTGGGAAATTGGGGAAAAATTAGGGGAAATTGGGGAAAAAACGGGGAGAAACTGGGGGAAATTGGGGGAAAACCAAGAGAAACTGGGAGAAACTGGGTGAACTGGGAGGGACTGGGGGTGATGGAGGACCTGCTGTACATGGTGCCAGCGCTGAGGGTAAAAGGGCGGGAAACTGGGAAATTGGGGAAAAATTAGGGGAAATTGGGGAAAAAACGGGGAGAAACTGGGGGAAATTGGGGGAAAACCAAGAGAAACTGGGAGAAACTGGGTGAACTGGGAGGGACTGGGGGTGATGGAGGACCTGCTGTACATGGTGCCAGCGCTGAGGGTAAAAGGGCGGGAAACTGGGAAATTGGGGAAAAATTAGGGGAAAACGGGAAACTGTTGGAAATTGGGGGAAAACTGGGAGAAGCTGGGGGAAATTGGGTGAACTGTGAGGGACTGGGGGTGATGGAGGACCTGCTGTACATGGCACCGGCGCTGAGGGTAAAAGGGCGGGAAACTGGGAGAAACTGGGGGAAAAATGGGGGAAAACTGTTGGAAATTGGGGGAAAACCGGGGAGAAACTGGGAGAAACTGGGAGAAACTGGGAGAAACTGGGGAAAACTGGGTGAACTGTGAGGGACTGGGGGTGATGGAGGCTCTGCTGTACATGGTGCCGGTGCTGAGGGTAAAAGGGCGGGAAACTGGGAAATTGGGAGAAATTGGGGAAAAAACGGGGAAAAACTGTTGGAAATTGGGGGAAAACCGGGAGAAACTGGGTGGGGTGAACTGGGAGGGACTGGGGGTGATGGAGGATCTGCTGTACATGGTGCCGGCGCTGAGGGTAAAAGGGCGGGAAATTGGGAGAAATTGGGAAAAAAACGGGGAGAAACTGTTGGAAATTGGGGGGAAACTGGGGAGAAGGAGGGGGAAAAGAAGGGGAAATTGGGGGAAAACCGGGGAGAAAGAGGGGGAAAATGGGGAAAACTGGGTGAACTGGGAGGGACTGGGGGTGATGGAGGACCTGCTGTACATGGCACCGGCGCTGAGGGTAAAAGGGCGGGAAACTGGGAAATTGGGGAAAAATGGGGGGAAACTGTTGGAAATTGGGAAAAAAACGGGGAGAAACTGGGAGAAACTGGGAGAAACTGGGGAAAACTGGGTGAACTGTGAGGGACTGGGGGTGATGGAGGCTCTGCTGTACATGGTGCCGGTGCTGAGGGTAAAAGGGCGGGAAACTGGGAAATTGGGGAAAAATTAGGGGAAATTGGGGAAAAAACGGGGAGAAACTGGGGGAAATTGGGGGAAAACCAGGAGAAACTGGGAGAAACTGGGGAAAACTGGGTGAACTGGGAGGGACTGGGGGTGATGGAGGATCTGCTGTACATGGTGCCGGCGCTGAGGGTAAAAGGGCGGGAAATTGGGAGAAATTGGGAAAAAAACGGGGAGAAACTGTTGGAAATTGGAGGAAAACCGGGGAGAAACTGGGGGAAATTGGGGAGAAACCGGGGAAAAACTGGGGGAAACTGGGAGAAACTGGGGAGGGAAAAGAAGGTAAAATGAGAACCGGAAACTGGGGGAAATGGGGAGAAACTGGGGGAAATTGGGGAAAAAACTGGGAGAAACTGGGGGGAAGTGGGGAAAACTGGGGAGAAACTGGGGGAAATTGGGAGAAAACCGGGGAGAAACTGGGGAAAACCAGGGAGAAACTGGGGGAAACTGGGAGAAACTAGGGAAAAATAGGGGAAAGTGGGAAAAACGGGTAAACTGGGCAAACTGGGAAGGACTGGGAGAGACTGGGAGCAGTGGGGACAATGGAGGAAACATGGCAGCCGCTGTGAGGGGGAGACTGGGGAGAAACTGGGGGAAAACTGGGAGGCACTGGGGGATACTGGGATAAACTGGGGGATACTGGGAGGCACTGGGGGATACTGGGATGAAACTGGGAGATACTGGGAGGCACTGGGGGATACTGGGAGCTCTCCTGACCTCTTTTCCCCCCAGCTGAATGTTGGAGCTTTCCTGGCTGAGCTGTTCCTGTGCTTCGAGGTGCTCAGACCTCCCTTTGTCACCCCCAGGCAGCTGGGGGGAACCTCAGGTACCCCAAAATCATGGGTTGGGGGTCCCCAAAATTGGGGAGGGGGGTCCTGTAAAACCTGAATTTTTTGGGAATTTTTTTTGCAATTTTTAGGGATTTTTGGGGGATTTTTTTGGGGTTTTTTTAGGGATTTTTTTGGCATTTTTGGGGGATTTTTTTGGAAATTTTTAGGGATTTTTTGGGGCATTTTTAAGGGAATTTTTGGGGATTTTTTGGAATTTTTTAGGGATTTTTTTGGAATTTTTTAGGGATTTTCTGGGAATTTTTTTTTATTTTTGGGGAATTTCTTAGGGATTTTTTTTTTTAAATTTTCTGGGGATTTTTTAAAAAATTTAGGATTTTCTGGGAATTTTTGGGAATTTTCCTGAATTTTTTTTTTTAGGATTTTCAAGATTTGTTTTGAATTTTATTTGAGATTAAAAATAAAAAAAAATTTTAAAAATTATTTTTTAAAGCTTTCTTTTAAATTTTAAAAATAATCTTTGGGGATTTCTTGTAGCAAAAATCCCAAAATGGGGGGGAAACCCTAAAATTTGGGGAGGAACCCAAAAATCTGGGAATTTTGGATGAAATCCCAAATTCCAGGGGTTTTGGGGATTTCTGGGATCCCAAAATTGGGGGAAAATCTCCTTTTAATGTTCTTTTTTCCCCCAGAATCTCCCGCTGCTGGTGATGCTGCCAACCCCAAAAGCAGGTGAGGGATTTTTGGGGAAATTTGGGGTTTTTGGGGAGAATTTGGGGGTTTTGGGGAGAATTTGGGTTGTTTTTGGGGAGAATTTGGGTTTTTTGGGGGGATTTGGGGTTTTTTTTGGGGGCAGAATTTGGGGATTTGGGTGTGGATTTTGGGTTTTTTGGGAGGGATTTTGGTATTTTGGGGGAATTTGGGGTTTTGGGAGGATTTTGGGGGGTTTCAAGGGGGCATTTTGGGGAGGAATTTTGGGGTTTGGGGGAGATTTGGGAGGATTTTGGGGTTTTGGAAGCGGATTTTTGGGGGGAATTTGTGGTGATTTTAGAGATTTCAGGAGGATTTTGGGGGTTTTTTGGGATTTTGAGGCCGATTTGGGAGGTTTTTTGGGAGGTTTTTTGGGGTTTTTTAACAGGTGATTTTGGCTTTTTGGGGAGGAGATTTGGGGGATTTTTTGGGAGAGAATTTTATGATTTTGAGCTAAATTTTGGGGTAAATTTTGGGGGTTTTTTGGGATCCTCAACCCTTCTAATTCCCCCACAGCTCCCCTGGCTTCACCTTCCGACATCCCCTGCTGGCAGGAGGGGGACAACCCCCAGGTGAGACCCCAAAACTGGGGAGAAACCCCAAAAATTTGGGGGAGAAACCCCAAAAATGGGGGGGGAGAAACCCCAAAAATGTGGGGAGAGACCCCAAAAATTGGGGGGAGAGACCCCAAAAATATGGGGGGGAGGTCCTGGAGGAGGGAATTCGGGGAGGGGGGCAATGTTTGCGGATTTTTGGGGTGTCTGGGGGATTTTGGGGTTTTGGGGTTTTAGGTGGTTTTGGGGATTTTTTTTTTTTGTTTTGGGGTGGTTTTGGGGGATTTTGGGGTTTTTGTTTTAGGTGGCTTTGGGGATTTGGGGGATCTTTGGGGGGCCCTGGGGGGGAATTTTGGGGTTTTTTTTGTTTTTGGGGTGGTTTTGGGGGGGATTTTGGGGTTTTTTGGGGTGTCCTGGGTGGTTTTTGGGGTGGTTTTAGGGGGTTTTGGGTGCTTTTGGGGGGTTTTAGGGTGTCCTGGGTGGTTCTTGGGGTTTTCTGAGGGCATTTTGGGGTTTTTGGGGAGCTTTTTAGGATGCTGGGGAGGTTCTGGGGTGGTCTGGATGGGATTTTCGGGTTTTTTGGGTGGCTTTAGGGGTTTTTGGGGTGGTCTGGGTGGGATTTTGGGGATTTTGGTCTGATTTTAAGGGGTTTTGGGTGGTTTTAGGGGGTTTTTGGGTTTACTGAGGGGATTTTGGGGTGTCGTGGGCAGCTTTTTGCTATCCTGGGGAGCTTTTGGGGTCTCCTGGGTGTATTTTGGGGTTTTGGGGTGGTTTTGGGGTCGTTTTATGGGGTTTTGGGTTGGTCTGGGTGGGATTTTTGGGGTGGTTTTAGGGGGTTTTGGGTGGTTTTAGGGGTGATTTGGGGTTTTTTGAGGGGATTTTGGGTTGGTCTGGGTGGGATTTTGGGATTTTTGGGTGGTTTTAGGGGATTTGGGGGTTTTCTGAGGGGATTTTGGGGTGTCCTGGGGAACTTTTTGCTATCCTGGGGAGCTTTTGGGGTCTCCTGGGTGGATTTTGGGGTTTTGGGGTGACCCCAACCTCTCCCACCCCCCAAAAAGGTCTCCTGCCCCACTCCCCCTCTCTGCCCCACGGCGACGGCGCCTTCGGCAAGGCCTGGAGCAAGAGACCCCTCAGGTGAGGTTTTGGGGGATTTTGGGGTTTTTGGGGGTCCTGGGGACAATCTGGGGGGATTTAGGTGGATTTTGGGGTTCCTGGGTGGATTTTCAAGGGGTTTGAAATGAGTTTAGATTTGGGGTGATTTGGGTCAGTTTTGGGGTGACTTGGGTCAGATTTGGGTAATTTGGGTCAGTTTTGGGGTGACTTGGGTAGAATTTGGGGGGATTTTGGGGGTTCCTGGGTGGATTTTCAAGGGTTTTGGAGGATTTTGGAAGGATTTGGGTGGTTTTGGGGGTTTTGGGGTGATTTGGGTCAGATTTGGGTGATTTGGGTCAGATTTGGGGTAATTTGGGTCAGTTTTGGGGTGATTTTAGTCTGATTTGGGTCAGATTTGGGTAATTTGGGTCAGATTTGGGGTGATTTGGGTCAGTTTTGGGTCAGTTTTGTGGTGATTTGGGTCAGTTTTGGGGTGATTTGGGGTCATTCTAGTCCAGTTTGGGGTGATTTGGGTCAGTTTTGGGGTGTTTGGTTTTGGGTTTTTGGGGTTTGGGGTGTTTGGGTGTTTTTTGGGTTTGTTGTTTGGGGTTTTTTGTTTTGGGTGTTTGGTGTTTGTCAGATTTGGGCTGATTTTGGGGCAAATTTGGGCTGATTTGCGTCAGATTAATAGGAGTACTTTGAGTCAGATTTTGGGTCAGTTTTGGGGTGATTTGGGTCAGATTTGGGTAATTTGGGTCAGTTTTGGGGTGATTTGGGTCAGATTTGGGGTCATTCTAGTCCAATTTGGGTGATTTGGGTGATCTGGGTCTGATTTGGGGTAATTTGGGTTTGATTTGAGTCAGTTTTGGGGTAGTTTGGGTCAGTTTTGGGGTGATTTGGGGTGATTTGGGGTGATTTGGGGTCATTCTAGTCCAGTTTGAGTGATCTGGGTCTGATTTGGGTCAGTTTTGGAGTGATTTGGGTCAGTTTTGGGGTCATTCTAGTTCAGCTTGGGTGATCTGAGTCTGATTTGGGTCAGTTTTGGGGTGATTTGGGTCAGTTTTGAGTCCCTTTTGGCTCAGATTTGGGCAGATTTCTCTCAAATTTGAGGCATCTTAACTCAGATTTTAACCGGGGGATTTCGGGGTCACCCCAGTGACACTTCAGCTGTCCCCCCACCCCACTTTAACCCTTTCCCCACCCTCCCCACAGCCACCCCCTGTCCCAAGCCGTCTCCTTCAGCATCCCCTCAGATTTGGGGTCATTCTGGTCCAATTTGGGGTGATTTGGGGCAGTTTTGGGTTGATTTGGGGTCATTCTAGTCCAATTTGGGGTGATTTGGGGTCATTCTAGTCCAGTTTGGGTGATCTGGGTCTGATTTGGGTCAGTTTTGGGTCAGATTTGGGGTGATTTGGGGTCATTCTAGTCCAATTTGGGGTGATTTGGGTCAGTTTTGGGTCAGATTTGGGTCAGATTTGGGCTGATTTAGCTCAGATTTTGGGTGATTCAACCCAATATAGCTCAAATTTAGCTCAGATTTGGGTCAATTTATCTCCGATTTGAGTGCAGATTTCAACTTCAGGATTTCGGGGTCACCTCGGTGACACTTCAGGTGTCCCCCCACCCCACTTTAACCCTTTCCCTGCCCTCCCCACAGCCACCCCCTGTCCCAAGCCGTCTCCTTCAGCATCCCCTCAGATTTGGGGTCATTCTGGTCCAATTTGGGGTGATTTGGGGCAGTTTTGGGTTGATTTGGGGCAGATTTGGGGTCATTCTAGTCCAATTTGGGGTGATTTGGGTGATCTGGGTCTGATTTGGGGTAATTTGGGTTTGATTTGAGTCAGTTTTGGGGTAGTTTGGGTCAGTTTTGGGGTGATTTGAGTCAGATTTGGGGTGATTTGGGGTCATTCTAGTCCAGTTTGAGTGATCTGGGTCTGATTTGGGTCAGTTTTGGAGTGATTTGGGTCAGTTTTGGGGTCATTCTAGTTCAGTTTGGGTGTTGGTTGATTTGGGTCAGTTTTGGGGTGATTTGGGTCAGTTTTGAGTCCCTTTTGGCTCAGATTTGGGCAGATTTCTCTCAAATTTGAGGCATCTTAACTTAGATTTTAACCAGGGGATTTCGGGGTCACCCTGATGACACTGTCAGGATGTCCCCCCCACCCCATTTTAACCCTTTCCCGCCCTCCCCACAGCCACCCCCTGTCCCAAGCCATCTCCTTCAGCATCCCCTCAGATTTGGGGTCATTCTAGTCCAGTTTGGGGTGATTTGGGGCAGTTTTGGGTTGATTTGGGGTCATTCTAGTCCAATTTGGGGTGATTTGGGTCAGTTTTGGGTCAGATTTGGGTCAGATTTGGGTCAGATTTGGGCTGATTTAGCTCAGATTTTGGGTGATTCAACCCCATTTAGCTCAAATTTAGCTCAGATTTGGGTCAATTTATCCCCGATTTGGATGCAGATTTCAACTTCAGGATTTCGGGGTCACCTCGGTGACACTGTCAGGATGTTCCCCCACCCCATTTTAACCCTTTCCCCGCCCTCCCCACAGCCACCCCCTGTCCCAAGCCGTCTCCTTCAGCATCCCCTTCGGCCTGGACAGCGACGTGGACATCGTCATGGGCAACCCTCTGGGGCTCCCTGCCACCTTCGGGGGTCCCCTGGCCCGATCCGCCAGCTCCGACAGCCTGGCGCCCCCCCGGCGCCCCCCCAGGACCCCCCCGGGTGTCCCCAACGGTGTCCCCGAGCCCCCCGAGCCCCCCGAGCCGCCGCCCAGCATCGAGGAGGCTCTGCAGATCATCCACAGCTCCGAGCGGCTGCTCCCCGACGGAGCTCCGGACGCTTTCTTCCTGCACTCCCCCGACCCTCTGAACCCCCAAAACCTCCCCAAATCCCCCCAGAAACACCCCGGCGAGCCTCAAAACCACCCCGGCGAGCCCCAAAACCCCCCGAAATCCCCCCAAAACCCACCCCAAACCCCCTCCCGCCCCATGACCAGCTTCGCCGAGCGCAAGAAGAAACTGGAAGAAGCTTCCAGCTCGGCTCCTCCCAACACCTCCGGGGGTCTCGCCGGGAATTTGGGGGTCTCCTCCACCCCCGGGGGACCCCCGGAATCCACGCCGGGGGGTCTGAGCGCCGAGATGTCGCAGCTGGGAGCTCGGCTGGAGGAGAAGCGCCGAGCCATCGAGGCGCAGAAGAAGCGGATCGAAGCCATTTTCGCCAAGCACCGGCAGCGCCTGGGGCAGAGCGCCCTGCAGCGGCTGCGGCAGGATGAGGAGGGGGCTCCGGCCGCCCTGCCCGAGGAGGAATTGAGTCGGGGGGCTCCTCCCAAAGCCCCCCCGGGGCAGTACGAGGCGGCGGTGGCGAGGCTGAGCGCGGCGCTGAGCTCGCTGCAGGTGGACATGCAGCGGCTGACCCAGCAGCAGGAGAGGCTGCTGGCCGAGCAGCGGCCGCACGGAGCTCCCCAGGCTTGGGTCATCCCGCTGCCCAAAGCCGAAAAACCCCAAAAAACCGAAAAAACCCCCAAACCAGCCCCGGCATCGCCCGGCGGGAGGAGGAGAGAAACAGGCGGCGGTTCGAATTCCAACCCCACCCCGCCCGGCGGCAACGGCGGAGCGACACCAACCCCGCCGAACGCCGCGACTATCGCGACAGTCGCGACTCGCCGGCCTCCCCCGCGCAGCCCCCGCCGGCCGCGGCCCGCCGAGCTGCGGCTGCCGCCGCTGACCCGCGTGCTGACCCCTCCGCACGACGTGGACACTCTGCCGCACCTGCGGCGCTTCTCGCCCAGCCAGGTGCCCGTGCAGACCCGCAGCTCGCTGCGCTTCGCCCACGGCGGCGAGGAGGAGGAGGAGGGTGGCGAGGAGGAAGATGAAGAAGATGAGGAGGAGGAGGAGAGAGCTCAGCCCACCCCTGGACCCCCCGAATCGCCACCCGCCGCGGGGAAAGGAGCGCTGAGGGCGAGGGCGTGCGGGGATGGCACCAGCGACGTGTCGCTGTCGCCCGGGGAGAAGGGGACAGCGCGGCGACACGAGGAGGAGGAGGAGGAGGAGGAGGAGGAAGAAGGAGAAGGAGATTCGCTGGAGGGATCGCCGAGCGAGGGGGGGAGTGGCGGGCAGAGAGCCAGCGTGGGGTTCTTCTGTAAGGTAGGGGACAAGGGGACACTGCGGGGGGGACAGGGGGGACACTGGGAGAAGGGACAGGGTGGCACTGGGACTGGGATGGTGGCACTGGGACGAGGCACATGGTACTGGGAGAAGGGACAGGGAGGGACTGGGATGGTGGCACTGGGATGGTGGCACTGGGACTGGGATGGTGGCACTGGGACTGGGATGGTGGCACTGGGATGGTGGCACTGGGACTGGGATGGTGGCACTGGGAGAATGGATATGGCACTGGGAGGGACTGGGATCCCATGGAGTTGGTGGCACTGGGATTGGGATGGTGGCAGTGGCAGCACTGGGATAAGGGACCTGGGACTGGGGTGGTGGCACTGGGATCCAGTGGAGGTGGTGGCACTGGAATGGAGGAGGTGGCACTGGGAGGGATTGGGATGGTGCTGATGGTGACACTGGGGTGGTGGCACTGGTGGCACTGGGATGAGGGACAGGGACTGGGAGGGGCTGGGATGGAGGTGGTGGCACTGGGACAAGGGACTGGGTGGACTGGGATGGTGGCAGTGGTGGGACTGGAAGGGACTGGGGTGGTGGCAGTGGTGGCATTGAAACCAGGATGGTGGCACTGGGATGGTGGCACTGGTGGCACTGGGAGAAGGGACAGGGACTGGGAGGGACTGGGATGGTGGCACTGGGATCCAGTGGAGGTGGTGGCACTGGGATGGTGGCACTGGGACTGGGATGGTGGCGCTGGTGGCACCATGGGGACACTGGCAGTGGTGGCACCATGGGGACGCTGGGGTTGGTGGCACTGGGATGGTGGCACTGTGACAAGGGATTTGGTGGCATGGGGACATTCAGGGTGGCACAGGGACATTCGGCGTGTCCCCGCGGTGTCCCCATGTCACTCTCCTGTCCCCATGTCACTCTCCTGTCCCCATGTGGTTTTGCTGTCCCCATGTCACTCTCTTGTCCCCATGTCACTCTCCTGTCCCCATGTGGTTTTCCTGTCCCCGTGTCACTCTCCTGTCCCCGTGTCACTCTCCTGTCCCCATGTCACTCTCCTGTCCCCGTGTCACTCTCCTGTCCCCGTGTCACTCTCCTGTCCCCATGTCTCTCTCCTGTCCCCATGTCTCTCTCCTGTCCCCATGTCTCTCTCCTGTCCCCATGTCTCTCTCCTGTCCCCATGTCACTCTCCTGTCCCCGTGTCACTCTCCTGTCCCTGTGTCACTCTCCTGTCGCAGCTGGATGACGATGACGCAGACGAAGCCACGCCCCCCCGGCGCGCCCCTCCCCCCCTGCGGCAGCGCCGGCTCTGGGGGGCGGGGCGGGAACAGGAGAGGTGGGGGAGGGGCTGAATGGGGGAGGGGCGGGAACAGGAGAGGGGGGAGGGGCGAGTGGAGGGTGGGGAAAGGACGGGTGGGGAGGGGCGAAAATGGGGAGGGGCGAATGGGGAGGGGCTGGATGGGGCGGGGCGAGAGGAGAGGTGGGGGGGGGGCTGGAGTGGGGAGGGCAGAGCAGGACAGGTGGGGAGGGCGGAATTGGGGGAGGGGCTGGAGGACAGGTGGGGGGGGAGGGGCTAGAGTGGGGGAGGGGCTACCAGAATTTGGGGAAAGTCCTCAAATTGGGGGATAAAGCCTTAAATTTGGGGGAGGGGGCTCTGAAAAATTTGGGGGAAAGTCCTAAAATTGGGGTGGGCCAAAATTTGGGTGGGATTCCAAATTTGGGGAAGGGGCGCCGAAATTTGGGGAGGGGGGGTCAGAATTTGGGGGGTGGGATCCGAAATTTGGGGGGAAATCCGAAATTTGGGGGGTGGGATCCGAAATTTGGGGTGAGGGATCCGAAATTTGGGGTGTGGGATCTGAAATTTGGGGTTAGGGATCTGAAATTTGGGGTGTGGGATCCAAAATTTGGGGTGTGGGAGCCGAAATTTGGGGTGAAGGATCTGAAATTTGGGGGGTGGGATCCGAAATTTGGGGTGAGGGATCTGAAATTTGGGGGGTAGCGAAATTTGGGAGGAAGGAGCCAAAATTTGGGGTGAGGGAGCGAAATTTGGGGGTGGGATCCGAAATTTGAGGTGAGGGATCGACTTGGGGGAGCCAAAATTTGGGGTAGGGATCCAAAATTTGGGGTTAGGGATCCGAAATTTGGGGTTAGGGAGCCAAAATTTGGGGGGAAATCTGAAATTTGGGAAGAAAAATCCTAAAACTGGGGAGGGGGCACCGAAATTCGGGGAGGAATCTCACCTGGGGGATTTCACCCACCTGCAGTCTGAGTTCTCGAGCTCTCTGCGGGATTTTTGGGGTTTTTTGGGGGGTTTTTGGGATTTTTTGGGGTTTTTTGGGGTTGGTGCTTTTTGGATTTTGGGGGTTTTTTTGGGGTTTTTTTGGGATTTTTTTTGAATCTTTGGGGTGTTTTTTGGGGGATTTTGGAGTGGTTTTTTAGGGATTATTTGAGGGAATTTGGGGTATTTTGGGGTTCTCTGGAAAGGGTTTTGGGGGTTTTTTGGGGGATTTTTGGGACAACCTTTCGGGGGGATTTTGGAGGTTTTTGGGGTTTGTTTTTTGGGAGATTTTTCTGGGATTTTTGGGGCTCTCTGGGCTATTTTTTGGGATTCTCTCATGGATTTTTGGTGGGATTTTTAGGCTATTTTTGGAGCATCTCCAGGGTGCTTTTCACGGGTTTTTGGGGTGGTTTTTGGGGAATTTGTTGGGAATTTCTCAATTATTTTTGGTGGGTATTTTGTGCTATTTTTTGAGCATTTATGGAGTAGTTTTTTTGGGATTTTAGGGTATTTTTTCCGGGTTTTTTTGCGCATTTTGGGCTGATTTTGGGGTATTTTTGTGGGGTTTTTTTTGGGATTTTTAATTTTTTTTTCTCTTTTCCCCCCCAGACTTGTCTCAGACCCCCAACCCCTCCCCCCCCAGCCTTCCCCTCCCCATTTCCCCCAATTTTGGGAAGGGTCTCACCGGGGGGATTTCACCCACCTGCAGTCTGAGTTCTCGAGGTCTCTGGGGGGATTTTGGGCGATTTTTGGGATTTTCTAGAGTGGTTTTTGGTGTTTCTTTGGGGTGGCTTTGGGGGATTTTGGGGGGATTTTTTGGGAATTTTTGGGTGGATTTTGGGGTGTTTTTTGTGGGATTTTTTGGCTATTTTTTGAGCATTTCTGGGGCAGTTTTTTTCAAACTTTGAGCTGGTTTTGGGCTATTTTTGGGGGGTTTTTTTGGGTTTTTTAAAAAATTTTCTGTTCTCTTCCCCCCAGACCCGTGTCGGACCCGCAGCCCCTCCCCCCCCAGCCCCCTCCCCCGTGTCCCCAATTCGGGGAAGGGTCCCGCCGGGGGGATTTCACCCGCCTGGAGTACGAGCGCCGGCAGCAGCTGAAGCTGATGGAGGAACTCGAGAAGGTTCTGCGCCCCTCCCCCCCCCGCGGCACCCCAAAACCCTCCCGAGGACCCCAAAATCGGGCAGGGGGAGGGGCTTCGGCCAGGCCACGCCCACGGTGCTGCGATGACTCCGCCCTGGGCAGGAGCCCGCCGAAAGGGCTGCTGGGTAAGCGAGTTTTGGGGGAAATTTGGGATTTTTTTTTTGGTTTTGGGGGAATTTTTGGGGGTTTTGAGATTTTTGGGGGATTTTGGGTTATTTTGGGAAATTTTGGGGCTTTTGGGGGAAATTTTGGGTTTTTTGGGGAAATTTGTGGGTTTTGGGGGGGATTTTGGGGTTTTTGGGGGAATTTGGGGTATTTGGGGGATTTTTGGGGTTTTTTGGGGGATTTTGGGGTTTTTTGGGGATTTTGAGGTTTTGGGGAATTTGGGGGATTTTGGGGGTTTTTGGGGGAAATTTTGTGGATTTGGGGATTTTGGGGGATTTTTTGGGGATTGGTTATTTGGGGGAAATTTTGGGGTTTTTGGGGTGATTTTGGGTTATATTTGGGGGATTTGAGTTTTTTGGGGGAATTTGGGTTATTTTGGGGGAATTTTGGGTGGTTTTGAGGTTTTTGGGGGGATTTGGGTTATTTGGGGATTTGGTTATTTTGGGGGCTTTGGGATGTTTTGGGGGATTTTGGGGGATTTTGGGGGAAAATTTTGGGGAATTTGGGTTATTCTTGGGGGCAAATTTTGGAGTTTTTGGGGTTTTTGGGGGGATTTTGGGTTTTTTGAGGGAATTTTAGAGGTTTTTGTGGGAGTTTTTTTAATTTTTGGGGTTTCTTGGGGGAATTTTTCAGAATTTTTGGGGAGTTTTATATTTTGGGTTATTTTAATCTCATTTTTTCCCCCTCAGGCTCTCGGCTCTCCAAGGTTTATTCCCAAAGCACTTTGTCTCTGTTTTGGGATTTATTTGGGGGTTTTAGGTCTTTTTGGGTTTTTTTTTCTTTAATTTATTTTAAATTTTTTGGGAAATTTCTGAACCTTTTTGTAGTTTTTTTTTGGTTTTTGGGTTTTTTGGGAGTTTTTTTGAGGAAATTTCGAGTTTTTTGAGGGAATTTTGGAGTTTTTTGCGGAATTTCTTTTGGTTTTTTGGGGTTTCTTTGGGGGATTTTTTTCAGAAATTTTTCAGAACTTTTTCCAAATTTTTTGGGGATTATTTTAGGATTAAAATACACTAAAAATCTCATTTTTTTTCCCTCTCAGGCTCTCGGCTCTCCAAGGTTTATTCCCAAAGCACTTTGTCTTTGTCCAGCGTGGCTGAACCTGGGGGAGGCAGAGCAGCCAGGTGAGACTGGGGGAAATTGGGGGGAAATTTGGGATTTTGGGATTTTGTGGCAGAAATTTGGGATATTTGGGGGAATTTTGGGATTTTTGGGGGAAATTCTGGGATTTTGTGTCAGAAATTTTGGGATTTTGGGGAAATTTGGGGATTTTTGGGGGGAAATTTTGGGGGGAATTCAGATTTGGAGGAAATTTTGGGATTTTGGGGAAATTTGGGGATTTTTGGGGGAAATTCTGGGATTTTGGGGGAAATTTTGGGGGGAAATTCAGGATTTGGGGGAAATTTGGGATTTTGGGGAAATTGAGATTTTGGGGGAAAAATTTGGGATTTTGGATGGAAAATTTGGGATTTTGGGGAAAATTTGGGGATTTTGGGGGAAATTTGGGATTTTGGGGGGAAATTCTGGGATTTTGGGGGAAATTCTGGGATTTTGGGGATTTTGTGGCAGAAATTTGGGGGAATTTTGGGGGAATTTTGACTTTTTGGGGGACTTTGGGAAGAAATTTTGGGTATTTTGGGGAAATTTGGGGAATTTTGGGAATTTTTGTGGGGAATTATGAGTTTTTGGGGGAAGCTGGGAGGAAATTTTGGTATTTTAGGGGATTTTGGTTGGAAATTTTGTGATTTTGGGGGAATTTGGGAAGAAATTTTGGTATTTTAAGGGAACTTTGTGTGGAATTTTGGGGAAATTTTGAGTTTTTGGGGGAATTTGGGAAGAAATTTTGGTATTTTAGGGGAATTTTGGGGAAATTTTGGGGGAATTTGAAGGATTTTGGGTGGAATTTTGGGGATTTTGGGGGAATTTTGGAGGAATTTTGACTTTTTGGGGGAATCTGGGAAGAAATTTTGTGTATTTTGGGGATTTTGTGGCAAAAATTTGGGGGAATTTTGGGGATTTTTGGGGGGAATTTGAGAAGATTTGAGGAGAAATTTGGGGATTTTGGGTGGAATTTTGTGGCAGAAATTTGGGGATTTTTGGGGGAAATTTTGACTTTTTGGGGGAATCTGGGAGGAAATTTTGGTATTTTAGGGAGATTTTGGTTGGAATTTTGGGGGAATTTGGGGATTTGGGGGAAAATTTTGGGATTTTGGGTGAACTTGGAGGAATTTTGGGGAGATTTGGGGCGAATTTGGGGATTTTGTGGTAGAATTTGGGGTTGAATTTTGGGATTTTCAGGGAAAATTTGGGGAGACTTTTCGGGTGGAATTTGGGGGAAATTTTAGGAGAAATTTGGGGATTTTGGGGTTGAATTTTTTGAAGGGATTTTGGGAGAATTTGGGGGAATTTCGGGAGATTTTAGCTCAATTTTCAGCGGAATTTCAGTGATTTGGAGCAGAATTGAGTGAAAATTTCAGGATTTTTGGTACAAATTTCGCCAGAATTTCGGGATTTCGGGTTGGGATTTTTCTCAGGGTGTAAATTTCGGTTTTTTTCAGCCCAAATTTCTCATTTTTCACCCCAAAGCAGAGCTGAGTCTCCCTCAGGGTTGGGATCTCCCAGCAGAGCTGCTGGCAGGGAATGGGAAAATGAGTCCAATGCTTCTTCTCCTGGCCCTGAGTACACTGGTGAGACCCAAAAAATGTCCCAAAATAGCCCAAAAATAGCCCAAAAATAGCCCAAAAAATCTCTGAACTTCTCCCAAAAAATCGCGAAAAAATCGCAAAAAAATCGCAAAAAATTGCAAAAAAATCGCAAAAAAGCAAAAAAAATCACCCTAAAATCCCCCAAAAAATTAACCTAAAATCCCCCCAAAAAATGCCCCAAAAATCACCCCAAAAATGAAAACTATCACCCCAAAAACCCCCCAAATCACCCCAAATATCCCAATGCTTCTCCTGGCCCTGAGTACACTGGGGAGACCCAAAAAATGTCCCAAAAATAGCCCAAAAAACATCCCCAAATCACCCCAAAAATATCTCAAAAATATCTGAAAAATATCCCAAAATCAGCCCAAAAATATCCCAAAAATTCACCCCAAAATATCCCAAAATCACCCCAAATATACCCCAAAAATATCCTAAAAATCATTCCAAAAAGTCCCAAAAATATCCCAAAAATCACCCCAAAAAAATCTCTGAAACCTCCCAAAATTCCAAAAAAATTCCTAAATTTTCCCAAATTTCCTCCTTCGGCTCCAGGCTGTACAAAGAACTCACAGCCAGCTCCAAATCACCTCCAAAATCCCCCAAAAATCCCAAAATTCCCAAATTTTCCCCAAATTGAGTCCCCAGGCTGTACAAGGAGCCCACAGCCAGCTCCAACTGACCCAAAAATCCCCCAAAATTCCCCCCAAATCCACTCCAAATCACCCCAAATCAACCCTAACATTCCCAAAATTCCCAAAAATTCCTAAATTTTCCCCAAATTCAGGCCCCAGGCTGTACAAGGAGCCCACAGCCAGGTCCATCCAACCCCAAAATTCACCCCAAAAATCCCAAAATTCCCCCTGAAATCCCAAAATTTCCCCCTAAAACCCCCCCAAATTGCATCCCAAACTTCCCAAAAGTCTCAAATTTTCCCAAATTTTCCCCAAATCCAGGCCCCAGGCTGTACAAGGAGCCCACAGCCAGGTCCAACTGATCCCAAAATCCCCAAAATTCACCTTAAAATTCCCCAAATTCCCCCAAATCCACTCAAAATCACCCCAAATCAACCCTAACATTCCCAAAATTCCCAAAAATTCCCAAATTTTCCCCAATTCAGGCCCCAGGCTGTACAAAGAACCCACAGCCAGGTCCATCCAACCCCAAAATTCACCCCAAAAATCCCAAAATTCCCCCTGAAATCCCAAAATTTCCCCCCCCAAACCCCCCAAAATCTACCCCAAATCACCCCAAATTCTCTCCAAACTTCCCAAAATTCAAAAAAAATCCCAAAATCTCCCAAATTTTTCCCAAATTTAGGTCCCAGGCTGTACAAGGAGCCCACAGCCAGGTCCAAACCCTTCCCAAAATCCCCCAAAATTCACCTTAAAACCCCCCAAAATCCCCTCAAACCTTCCCCAAATCACCCCAAATTCTCTCCAAACTTCCCAAAAATCCCAAATTTTCCCAAATTTCCCCAAATTTAGGTCCCAGGCTGTACAAGGAGCCCACAGCCAGCTCCAACCGACCCCAAAATCCCCTGAAATTCCCCCTGAAATCCCAAAATTTCCCCCCAAAACCCCTCAAGATCTACCCCAAATCACCCCAAATCCTCTCCAAACTTCCCAAAATTCCCAAATTTTCCCAAAATCTCCTGAATTTTCCCAAATCCAGGTCCCAGGCTGTACAAGGAGCCCACAGCCAGGTCCAACCGGCCGCTGATCCAGAACGCTTTGGCTCACTGTGTTCTGGCAGGAACCCCAAATGCTCCTCTGAGGAACAAAGTGCTGCAGGTGAGACCCCAAAAAACCCCCAAAAAATCCCAAAAAAATTCCCAAAAAATCCACAAAAAATTTCCCAAAAAAATCCCCTAAAAAACCCCAAAAAAATCCCCCAAAAAATCCCACAAAAAATCCCCCAAAAAAATCCCAAAAAAAAATCCCAAAAATCAACCCCCAAAATCCCCAAATCCCATAGAAATCCCAAAATCCTATAGAGATCCCAAACCCCATAGAAATCCCATAGGGAACCCAAAATCCTATAGAAAATCCCATAGAAAATCCCAAAATCCCATAGAGATCCCAAACCCCAAATGCTCCTCTGAGGAACAAAGTGCTGCAGGTGAGACCCCAAAAAACCCCAAAAATCCCAAAAAAAACCCCAAAAAATCCCCCAAAAAATCCCAAAAAAACCCCAAAAATCAACTCCCAAAACCCCAAAATCCCATAGAAATCCCATAGGGAACCCAAAATCCTATAGAAATCCCAAATCCCATAGAAATCCCAAAATCCTATAGAAAATCCCAAAATCCCATAGAGATCCCAAACCCCAAATGCTCCTCTGAGGAACAAAGTGCTGCAGGTGAGACCCCAAAAAAACCCCAAAAATCCCAAAAAAATCCCCAAAAAATCCCAAAAAATCCCCCCAAAAAATCCCAAAAATCAACCCCCAAAACCCCCAAATCCCATAGAAATCCCAAAATCCTATAGAAAATCCCCAAATCCTATGGAAACCCCAAAGTCCCATAGAGATCCCAAACCTGAAATGCTCCTCTGAGGAACAAAGTGCTGCAGGTGAGACCTGAAACCCCAAAAAAACCCAAAAATCCACCATTTTCCCCCCAAATCCCTTATTTTTCCCATTTTTCCCTGAAAAATCTCCCATTTCTCCCCCAAAATCCCCATTTTCTGCCATTTTCCCCCCAAAATCCCCCATTTTCCCCCCAAATTTTCCCCTAAAATCCCCTGTTTTCCCCATTCTTCCCTATTTATCCTCCAAAATCCCCAATTTTCCCCCAATTTCCCCAAACCCCCCATTTTCCCCCATTTTTCCCCTATTTTTTCCCAAATCCCCCACATTTCCAAAATCCCCTCATTTTCCAAATTGCCCCCAAAATCCCATTTTCTTCTCGAAAACTCCATTTTCCTTCAAAATGCCAAATTTCCAAAATCCCCAAACCCCAAAAATCATCCCAAAATCACCCTAAATCACCCCAAAATCCCACAAACTTCACCCAAAATCCCCCTCAAAATCAGCCAAATGCCCCCCAAAATCTCCCCAAATCACCCCAAATCTGCCCGAAATCACACCAAAACCTCCCAAAATCACTGAAAATCATCCCAAATCTCCCCAAAATCC
>NW_028147446.1:1743201-1802590 GCF_008360975.1 Lichenostomus cassidix
ATTTGGGGGTTGGGATCCGAAATTTGGGGGGAAAAATCCTAAAACTGGGGAGGGGGCACCGAAATTCGGGGAGGAATCTCACCTGGGGGATTTCACCCACCTGGAGTGTGAGTTCTCGAGCTCTCTGCGGGATTTTTGGGGTTTTTTCTGGGGTTTTTGGGATTTTTTGGGGTTTTTTTGGGATTTTTTGGGTTTTTTGGGATTTTTTGGGGGTTTTTTTGGGGTTTTTTGGGATTTTTTTGAATCTTTTTAAAGTGTTTTTTGGGGGATTTTGGAGTGGTTTTTTAGGGACATTTGAGGGAATTTGGGGGTATTTTTGGGGTTCTCTGGAAAGGGCCAGTTTTGGGGATTTTAAAATAAACTTTCGGGGATTTTGGAGGTTTTTGGGGTTTGTTTTTTGGGAGATTTTTCTGGGATTTTTGGGGCTCTCTGGGCTATTTTTTGGGATTCTCTCATGGATTTTTGGTGGGATTTTTAGGCTATTTTTGGAGCATCTCCAGGGTGCTTTTCACGGGTTTTTGGGGTGGTTTTTGGGGAATTTGTTGGGAATTTCTCAATTATTTTTGGTGGGTATTTTGTGCTATTTTTTGAGCATTTATGGAGTAGTTTTTTTGGGATTTTAGGGTATTTTTTCCGGGTTTTTTTGCGCATTTTGGGCTGATTTTGGGGTATTTTTGTGGGGTTTTTTTTGGGATTTTTAATTTTTTTTTCTCTTTTCCCCCCCAGACTTGTCTCAGACCCCCAACCCCTCCCCCCCCAGCCTTCCCCTCCCCATTTCCCCCAATTTTGGGAAGGGTCTCACCGGGGGGATTTCACCCACCTGCAGTCTGAGTTCTCGAGGTCTCTGGGGGGATTTTGGGCGATTTTTGGGATTTTCTAGAGTGGTTTTTGGTGTTTCTTTGGGGTGGCTTTGGGGGATTTTGGGGGGATTTTTTGGGAATTTTTGGGTGGATTTTGGGGTGTTTTTTGTGGGATTTTTTGGCTATTTTTTGAGCATTTCTGGGGCAGTTTTTTTCAAACTTTGAGCTGGTTTTGGGCTATTTTTGGGGGGTTTTTTTGGGTTTTTTAAAAAATTTTCTGTTCTCTTCCCCCCAGACCCGTGTCGGACCCGCAGCCCCTCCCCCCCCAGCCCCCTCCCCCGTGTCCCCAATTCGGGGAAGGGTCCCGCCGGGGGGATTTCACCCGCCTGGAGTACGAGCGCCGGCAGCAGCTGAAGCTGATGGAGGAACTCGAGAAGGTTCTGCGCCCCTCCCCCCCCCGCGGCACCCCAAAACCCTCCCGAGGACCCCAAAATCGGGCAGGGGGAGGGGCTTCGGCCAGGCCACGCCCACGGTGCTGCGATGACTCCGCCCTGGGCAGGAGCCCGCCGAAAGGGCTGCTGGGTAAGCGAGTTTGGGGGAAATTTGGGATTTTTTTTTTGGTTTTGGGGGAATTTTTGGGGGTTTTGAGATTTTTTGGGGGGAATTTGGGGCTTTTGGGGGAAATTTTGGGGTTTTTAGTGAAATTTTGGGGGAATTTGTGTTTTCTAGGGGAAATTTTGGGGTTTTTGTGGGAAATTTGGGGTTTTTGTGGGAAATTTGGAGGTTTTTTGTGGGAATTTTGGGGGAAATTTGGGGTTTATGGTGAGAATTTTGGAGGAAATTTGGAGGTTTTGGAGGGAAATTTGGGGTTTTAGGGGAAAATTTGGGGTAAATTTTGGGGTTTTGGGGGAAATTGGGTTTTTTTAGGGGAAATTTTGGGGTTTTTGGGTAATTTTGGGGTTTTGGGGGGAATTTTGGGGTTTTTGGGTTATTTTGGGGGTTTTTTGGGGGATTTTGGGTTTTTTTGGGGGCTTTGGGATGTTTTGGGGGTTTTTGGGGGATTTTGGGGTAAAATTTTGGGGTTTTTGGGTTATTTTGGGGGAAATTTTTGGGGTTTTTGGGGTTTTTGGGGTATTTGGGTTTTTTGAGGAATTTAGAGGTTTTTTTGTGGGATTTTTTTTTAATTTTTGGGGTTTCTTTGGGGGAATTTTTTCAGAATTTTTTGGGGAGTTTTTTGAGGATTTTTGGGTTATTTTAATCTCATTTTTTCCCCCTCAGGCTCTCAGCTCTCCAAGGTTTATTGCCAAAGCACTTTGTCTCTGTTTTGGGATTTATTTGGGGGTTTTAGGTCTTTTTGGGTTTTTTTTTCTTTAATTTATTTTAAATTTTTTGGGGAAATTTCTGAACTTTTTTGTAGGTTTTTTTTGTTTTTTGGGTTTTTTGGGAGTTTTTTTGAGGAAATTTTGGGTTTTTGGGTTTGGGTTTTTTTGGGTTTCGAGTTTTTTGAGGGAATTTTGGAGTTTTTTGCGGAATTTCTTTTGGTTTTTTGGGGTTTCTTTGGGGGATTTTTTTCAGAAATTTTTCAGAACTTTTTCCAAATTTTTTGGGGATTATTTTAGGATTAAAATACACTAAAAATCTCATTTTTTTTCCCTCTCAGGCTCTCGGCTCTCCAAGGTTTATTCCCAAAGCACTTTGTCTTTGTCCAGCGTGGCTGAACCTGGGGGGGCAGAGCAGCCAGGTGAGACTGGGGGAAATTGGGGGAAATTTGGATTTTGGGATTTTGTGGCAGAAATTTGGGATTTTGGGGGAAATTTTGGGATTTTTGAGGGAAATTTGGGATATTTGGGGGAATTTTGGGATTTTTGGGGGAAATTGGGATTTTTTGGGGGAAATTTTGGGGGAAATTCGGGATTTGGGGGAAATTTTGGGATTTTGGGGAAATTCTAGGTTTTGGGGGAAATTTTGGGATTTTGGGGGAAATTTTGGGGGAAATTCAGGATTTTGGGGAAATTTTGGGATTTTGGGGAAATTTGAGATTTTGGAGGAAATTTTGGATTTTTGGAGGAAATTTTGGGATTTTGGGGAAAATTTGGGGATTTTGTGGCAGAAATTTGGGATTTTGGGGGGAAATTCTGGGATTTTGGGGGAAATTCTGGGATTTTGGGGATTTTGTGGCAGAAATTTGGGGGAATTTTGGGGGAATTTTGACTTTTTGGGGGACTTTGGGAAGAAATTTTGGGTATTTTGGGGAAATTTGGGGAATTTTGGGAATTTTTGTGGGGAATTATGAGTTTTTGGGGGAAGCTGGGAGGAAATTTTGGTATTTTAGGGGATTTTGGTTGGAAATTTTGTGATTTTGGGGGAATTTGGGAAGAAATTTTGGTATTTTAAGGGAACTTTGTGTGGAATTTTGGGGAAATTTTGAGTTTTTGGGGGAATTTGGGAAGAAATTTTGGTATTTTAGGGGAATTTTGGGGAAATTTTGGGGGAATTTGAAGGATTTTGGGTGGAATTTTGGGGATTTTGGGGGAATTTTGGAGGAATTTTGACTTTTTGGGGGAATCTGGGAAGAAATTTTGTGTATTTTGGGGATTTTGTGGCAAAAATTTGGGGGAATTTTGGGGATTTTTGGGGGGAATTTGAGAAGATTTGAGGAGAAATTTGGGGATTTTGGGTGGAATTTTGTGGCAGAAATTTGGGGATTTTTGGGGGAAATTTTGACTTTTTGGGGGAATCTGGGAGGAAATTTTGGTATTTTAGGGAGATTTTGGTTGGAATTTTGGGGGAATTTGGGGATTTGGGGGAAAATTTTGGGATTTTGGGTGAACTTGGAGGAATTTTGGGGAGATTTGGGGCGAATTTGGGGATTTTGTGGTAGAATTTGGGGTTGAATTTTGGGATTTTCAGGGAAAATTTGGGGAGACTTTTCGGGTGGAATTTGGGGGAAATTTTAGGAGAAATTTGGGGATTTTGGGGTTGAATTTTTTGAAGGGATTTTGGGAGAATTTGGGGGAATTTCGGGAGATTTTAGCTCAATTTTCAGCGGAATTTCAGTGATTTGGAGCAGAATTGAGTGAAAATTTCAGGATTTTTGGTACAAATTTCGCCAGAATTTCGGGATTTCGGGTTGGGATTTTTCTCAGGGTGTAAATTTCGGTTTTTTTCAGCCCAAATTTCTCATTTTTCACCCCAAAGCAGAGCTGAGTCTCCCTCAGGGTTGGGATCTCCCAGCAGAGCTGCTGGCAGGGAATGGGAAAATGAGTCCAATGCTTCTTCTCCTGGCCCTGAGTACACTGGTGAGACCCAAAAAATGTCCCAAAATAGCCCAAAAATAGCCCAAAAATAGCCCAAAAAATCTCTGAACTTCTCCCAAAAAATCGCGAAAAAATCGCAAAAAAATCGCAAAAAATTGCAAAAAAATCGCAAAAAAGCAAAAAAAATCACCCTAAAATCCCCCAAAAAATTAACCTAAAATCCCCCCAAAAAATGCCCCAAAAATCACCCCAAAAATGAAAACTATCACCCCAAAAACCCCCCAAATCACCCCAAATATCCCAATGCTTCTCCTGGCCCTGAGTACACTGGGGAGACCCAAAAAATGTCCCAAAAATAGCCCAAAAAACATCCCCAAATCACCCCAAAAATATCTCAAAAATATCTGAAAAATATCCCAAAATCAGCCCAAAAATATCCCAAAAATTCACCCCAAAATATCCCAAAATCACCCCAAATATACCCCAAAAATATCCTAAAAATCATTCCAAAAAGTCCCAAAAATATCCCAAAAAATCCCAAAAATCACCCCAAAAATAGCCAAAAAATCATCCCAAAAATATCCCAAAATCACCCCAAAAATATCTCAAAAATCACCCCAAAAATATCCTAAAATATCCCCAAAAATATCCCAAAAATCACCCTAAAAATAGCCCAAAATCATCCCAGAAATATCCCCAAAATCACCCCAAAAATCATCCCAAAATCACCCAAAAATATCCCAATGCTTTTCTCCTGGCCCTGAGTACACTGGTGAGAGCCAAAAAATCCCAAAATCACCCCAAAAAATACACCAAAAATATCCCAAAATCACCCCAAAAATAGCCAAAAAATTTACCCCAAAAATCCTCCCAAAAATATCCCAAAAATAGCCAGAAAATCACCCCAAAAATATCCCAAAATCACCCCAAAAAAATCTCTGAAATCTCCCAAACCTCCCAGAATTCCCAAAAATTCCGAAATTTTTCCAAGTTTTCCCAAATTTCGGCTCCAGACTGTACAAAGAACTCACAGCCAGCTCCAAATCACCTCCAAAATCCCAAAATTTCCCCCCAAAATCCCCCAAATTCCACCCCAAACCTCCCAAAATGATCCCAAATACTCTCCAAACTTCCCAAAATTCCCAAAAAATCCCAAATTTTCCCAAATTTCCCCCAAACTTTGGCCCCAGGCTGTACAAAGAGCCCACAGCCAGCTCCAACCGACCCCAAAATCCCCCGAAATTCCTCCTGAAATCCCAAAATTTCCCCCCAAAACCCCCCCAAATTGCATCCCAAACTTCCCAAAATCACCCCAAATTAACCCAGAATTCCCAAATTTTCCCAAATTTTCCCGAATTTTCCCAAATCCAGGCCCCAGGCTGTACAAAGAACCCACAGCCAGGTCCAACCGACCCCAAAATCCCCTGAAATTCCCCCTGAAATCCCAAAATTTCCCCCCAAAACCCCCCAAAATCTACCCCAAATCACCCCAAATCCTCTCCAAACTTCCCAAAATTCCCCAAAATTCCCAAAATCTCCCGAATTTCCCCCAATCCAGGCCCCAGGCTGTACAAGGAGCCCACAGCCAGCTCCAACTGACCCCAAAATCCCCCAAAATTCCCCCAAAAATCCCCCAAAATTCCCCCCAAATCCACTCCAAATCACCCCAAATCATCCCTAACATTCCCAAAATTCCCAAAAATTCCTAAATTTTCCCCAAATTCAGGCCCCAGGCTGTACAAGGAGCCCACAGCCAGGTCCATCCAACCCCAAAATCCTGAAATTCCCTGAAATCCCAAAATTTCCCCCAAAACCCCCAAAATCTACCCCAAATCACCCAAATCCTTCCAAACTTCCCAAAATTCCCAAAAATTCCCAAATCTCCTGAATTTTCCCAAATCCAGGTCCCAGGCTGTACAAGGAGCCCACAGCCAGGTCCAACCGGCCGCTGATCCAGAACGCTTTGGCTCACTGTGTTCTGGCAGGAACCCCAAATGCTCCTCTGAGGAACAAAGTGCTGCAGGTGAGACCCCAAAAATCCCAAAAAAATCCCACAAAAAATCCCCAAAAATCCACAAAAATTTTCCCAAAATCCCCAAAAAAATCCCCCAAAAAATCCCCCAAAAAATCCCCCAAAAAAATCCCCAAAAAAAAATCCCAAAAATCAACCCCCAAAACCCCCAAATCCCATAGAAATCCCAAAATCCTATAGAAAATCCCAAAGTCCCATAGAAATCCCATAGGGAACCCAAAATCCTATAGAAAATCCCATAGAAAATCCCAAAATCCCATAGAGATCCCAAACCCCAAATGCTCCTCTGAGGAACAAAGTGCTGCAGGTGAGACCCCAAAAAACCCCAAAAATCCCAAAAAAAACCCCAAAAAATCCCCCAAAAAATCCCAAAAAAACCCCAAAAATCAACTCCCAAAACCCCAAAATCTTATAGAAATCCCATAGGGAACCCAATATCCTATAGAAATCCCAAATCCCATAGAAATCCCAAAATCCTATAGAAAATCCCAAAATCCCATAGAGATCCCAAACCCCAAATGCTCCTCTGAGGAACAAAGTGCTGCAGGTGAGACCCCAAAAAAACCCCAAAAATCCCAAAAAAATCCCCAAAAAATCCCAAAAAATCCCCCCAAAAAATCCCAAAAATCAACCCCCAAAACCCCCAAATCCCATAGAAATCCCAAAATCCTATAGAAAATCCCCAAATCCTATGGAAACCCCAAAGTCCCATAGAGATCCCAAACCTGAAATGCTCCTCTGAGGAACAAAGTGCTGCAGGTGAGACCTGAAACCCCAAAAAAACCCAAAAATCCACCATTTTCCCCCCAAATCCCTTATTTTTCCCATTTTTCCCTGAAAAATCTCCCATTTCTCCCCCAAAATCCCCATTTTCTGCCATTTTCCCCCCAAAATCCCCCATTTTCCCCCCAAATTTTCCCCTAAAATCCCCTGTTTTCCCCATTCTTTCCCTATTTATCCTCCAAAATCCCCAATTTCCCCCAAACCCCATTTTCCCCCAATTTTCCCCAAATCCCCCACATTTCCCCCCCATTTTCCCCCAACCCCCCCATCCAAAACCCCAATTTTCTTCCCCAAAATCCCATTTCCCCCAAATCTTCCATTTCCCCAAATCCCCCAATTTTCCCAATATTTCCCCCAAAATTTCCCCAAAACCCAAATTTCCCCAAAATCCCCCAAAACCCCAATATTTCCCCCAAATTTTTCTTTCCCCAAAGTTTTCCCCCAAAAAATCCCCTCAAAATCCCTATTTCCCATTTCTCCCCAAATCCCCCATTTTCCCCCCCAATATTTCCCTCCAAAATCCCATTTTCTCCCCCAAACCCCAATATTTCCCCCAATTTTCCCCAAAATTCCAAATCTCCCCCAAAATCCCATTTTTCCCCCAAAACCCCAATATTTTCCCCCAAATTTCCCCCAAAATCCTCCCAAATCTCCCAAAATCCCATTTTCCCCCAAACCCCAATATTTCCCCAAAACCCCAATATTTCCCCCAATTTCAAAATTCCAAATCTCCCCCAAAACCCCAATATTTCCCCAATTTTCCCCCAAAATCCCAATATTTCCCCCAAAACATCCCATTTCCCCCAAAACCCCAAATTTCCCCCAAAATCCCCCAAATCCCCAATTTTCCCCCAAAACCCCCAAATCCCCCAAAATCCCCAAATTCCCCAAAAAATTTTCCCCAAATCTCTCCCCAAAATCCCCAAATTCCCCTCAAAATCCCCTATTTCCCCCATTTCTCCCCAAAATCCCCCATTTTCCCCCAAAATCCCAATATTTCCCCCAAAATCCCATTTTCTCCCCCAAAACCCCAATATTTCCCCCAATTTTTCCCATTTTTACCCCCAAATCTCCCCAAAAATCCCATTTTCTCCCCAAAACCCCAATATTTCCCCCAATTTTCCCCCAAAATCCCAATATTTCCTCCCATTCCAAAACCCCAAATTTCCCCCAATTTACCCCCAAAATTCCAAATCTCCCAAAAATCCATTTTCTCCCCCAAAACCCCAATATTTCCCCCAATTTTCCCCCAAAATTCCAAATCTCCCCAAAATCCCATTTTCTCCCCAAAACCCCAATATTTACCCCCAAAATCCCATTTTCCCAAAACATCCCATTCCCCCCCCCAAATCCCCAAATTTTCCCCCAAAAATCCCAATCCCCCCAAAAATCCCCAATTTTCCCCAAATCTCCCCCAAAAATCCCCAAATTCCCAAAATCCTTTTCCCATTTCTCCCCCAAATCCCCATTTCCCCCAAAATCCCAATATTTCCCCCAAAATCCCATTTTCCCCCAAAACCCCAATTTTCCCCAATTTACCCCCAAAATCCCCCAAATTTCCCCCAAAATCCCCCAAATTCCCCAAAATCCAATTTTCCCCCAAATCTCCCCAAAAATCCCCAAATTCCCCCAAAATCCCCTATTTTTTCTCCCCAAAATCCCCAATTTTCACCCCAAAAATCCCAATATTTTCACCCAAAATCCCAACTTTTTCCCCAAAACCCCAATATTTCCCCCAATTTCCCCCCAAAATCCCATTTTCCCATTTTCCCCAAACCCCCTATTTCCCCCAAAATTCCAATTTTCCCCCAAAATTTCTCCAAAATTCCATTTTCCCCCAAAACCCCAATATTTCCCCCAATTTTCCCCCAAAATCCCAAGTTTTTCCCCCAAAACCCCAATTTTCCCCCAATTTACCCCCAAAATTCCAAATCCCCCCAAAATCCCATTTTCCCCCCAAAATCCCCAATATTTCCCCCAATTTTCCCCCAAAATCCCATTTTCCCCAAATCTCCCCCATTTTCTCCCCCAAAACCCCAACATTTCCCCCAATTTTCCCCCAAAATCCCTATTTTTCCCCCAAAACCCCAATATTTCCCCCAATTTATCCCCAAAATTCCAAATCTCCCTAAAAATCCCATTTTCTCCCCCAAAACCCCAGTATTTCCCCCAAACCCAATATTTCCCCCAATCCCCAAAATCCCAATATTTCCCCCAAACATCCCATTCCCCCAAAAAACCCCAAAATTCCCCAAATTCTCCGGCAGGACCTGGAGCAGAGCTCCTCTCCGCACGTGCTGATCCTGTTCCGGGACAGCGGCTGTCAGTTCCGTGGGATTTACACCTTGACGGGAAATCCTCTGACCCTAAAGCGCCTCTCGGGCTCCGGACCCCGAAACGTCCCGCTGGCCATGGTGGAGACTCTCTATAAATACCAGTCGGACCAGCGGCGCTTCTGCCGCCTGCCCGCCCGCACCATGAGCGGCAGCGTCGACGCCTTCACCATCCCGGGACACCTCTGGCACCCCAAAAAACCCCAGACCCCAAAATGACCCCAAAAAACCCCGAAAAAATGGGGTGAAAACCCTAAAAAATGAGAAAATCCCAAATGCGGTCGCTTGGTGTTATTGGGAATGGAAAATAAATGGGATTTGGGACACTTGGAATGGGTTCACTGAGTTATTTTCACCATCCTGGGACACCTCTGGCACCCCAAAAAACCCCAGACCCCAAAATGACCCCAAAAATAGAGAAATCCCAAAAAAAATGGGATGTGGAATCCCAAAAATGCAAAAATCCCGAATGCGGTCGCTTGGTGTTAACAGGAATGCAGAATAAAAATGATTTTGGGAACACCTAGAATGGGTTCACTGAGTTATTTTCACCATCCCGGGGCATCTCTGGCACCCCAAAAAACCCCAGACCCCGAAATGACCCCGAAAAAACCCTAAAAACCCTAAAAAATGCAAAAATCCCAAATGCGGTCGCTTGGTGTTATTGGGAATGGAAAATAAATGGGATTTGGGACACTTGGAATGTGTTCAGTGGGTGATTTTCACCATCCTGGGACACCTCTGGCACCCCAAAAAACCCCAGACTCCGAAATGACCCCAAAATGACCCCAAAAAACCCTAAAAACCTGAAAAAAATGGGATTTCCCAAATGGGATCGCTTGGTGTTAACAGGAATGCAGAAAAAAATGGGATTTGGAACACTTGGAATGTGGTTAGAGAGTTATTTTGATATCTCCCAAAAAATTCTGGCACCCAAAAAATCCCAGACCCCAAAATGACCCCAAAAAACCCGAAAAAATGGGGTGAAAACCCTAAAAAATGCAAAAATCCCGAATGCGGTTTGTCTCGGGTTATTGGTGACATAAGGAATGCAAAATAAATGGGATTTGGGGCACTTGGAATGTGTTCAGAGAGTGATTTTGATATATCCAGAAAGCTTTGGAACCCCAAAAAAACCCCAAAAATGGGGTGGAAACCCCAAAAAACCCTAAAAAATGGAGAAATCCCCAATGGGATTCACCGCGATCACTAGGTGTTACCAGGAATGGAAAATCAATGGGATTTGGGGACATTTGGGGACACTGAGGTGACACTGAGTGGCTTTAGGGGACACTTTCACCATCGCGGGGCATCTCTGGCACCCCAAAAAACGCCAAAATGACCCCAAAAAACCCCAAAAATGGGGTGAAAACCCTAAAAGATGCAAAAATCCCGAATGGGATCGCTTGGTGTTACTGGGAATGGAAAACAAATGGGATTTGGGGACATTGAGGTGACACTGAATGGATTTAATGGGACATTTTCAGCATCCAGGGACACCTCTGGCACCCCAAAAAACCCCAAACCCCGAAATGACCCAAAAAACCCCCAAAAAAACCCCCAAAAAAACCCCAAAAATACAGAAATCCCCAATGGGATTCACTGCGATCATTTGGTGTTACCAGGAATGGAAAATCAATGGGATTTGGGGACATTTGGGGACACTGAGGTGACACTGAGTGGCTTTAGGGGACATTTTCATCATCCCGGGGCATCTCTGGCACCCCAAAAAACCCCAAAATGACCCCAAAATGACCCCAAAAAACCCAAAAAAATGGGGTGAAAACCCTAAAAAATGCAAAAATCCCAAATGGGATCGCTTGGTGTTATTGGGAATGGAAAATCAATGGGATTTGGGGACATTTGGGGACACTGAGGTGACACTGAGTGGCTTTAGGGGACATTTTCACCATCCTGGGCCACCTCTGGCACCCAAAAAACCCCAAAATGACCCCAAAATGACCCCAAAAACCCCAAAAAAATGGGGTGAAAACCCTAAAAAATGCAAAAATCCTGAACGGGATCGCTTGGTGTTACTGGGAATGGAAAATCAATGGGATTTGGGGACATTTGGGGACACTGAGGTGACACTGAGTGGTCACCATCCCGGGGCATCTCTGGCACCCCAAAAAACCCCAAAATGACCCCAAAATGACCCCAAAACCCCCAAAAAATGGGGTGAAAACCCTAAAAAATGCAAAAATCCTGAACGGGATCGCTTGGTGTTATTGGGAATGGAAAATCAATGGGATTTGGGGACATTTGGGGACATCTGGAGGTGACACTGAGTGGCTTTGGGGACACTTTCACCATCCCGGGGCATCTCTGGCACCCAAAAAACCCCAAAAAATGGGGTGGAAACCCCCAAAATGGGGACATTTGGGCCACCAAGAGTCACTTTTGGCCACCATGGGGACATTTCAGGTCGCCAAAGTGTCCCCAAGGGCCACCAAAGGGTCACTTTTGGCCACCAGGGGGACATTTTGGCCACTGAGGTGTCCCCAAAGGCCACCAAGGGGTCCCCAAGGTCCACCAAGAGGACATTTGGGCCACCAAAGGGTCACTTTTGGCCACCAAGATGACATTAGGGGCACCAAGGTGTCCCCAGAGGCCACCAAGGGCCACCAAGAGGACATTTGGGGTCACCAAGAGGTCCCAAAGGGTCACCAAGGGGACATTTGGGCCACCAAAGTGTCCCCAAAGGCCACCAAAGGGTCACTTTTGGCCACCGTGGGAACATTTTGGCCACCAAAATGTCCGCAAAGGCCACCAAGGGGTCACTGGGGTGACTTTTCGGCCACCAAAGTGTCCCCAAGGGCCACCAAAGGGCCACTTTTGGCCACCGTGGGGACATTTTGGCCACCAAAATGTCCCCAAAGGCCACCAAAGGCCACCAAGGGGTCACTGGGGTGACACTGGGGTGACATTTCAGCCACCAAAGTGTCCCCAAGGGCCACCAAAGGGCCACTTTTGGCCACCAAGGTGACATTTCGGCCACCAAAGGGTCACTTTTGGCCACCGTGGGGACATTTTGGCCACCAAAATGTCCCCAAAGGCCACCAAGGGGTCACTGGGGAGACGCTGGGGTGACACTGGGGTGACATTTCAGCCACCAAAGTGTCCCCAAGGGCCACCAAAGGGTCACTTTTGGCCACCGTGGGGACATTTTGGCCACCAAAATGTCCCCAAAGGCCACCAAGGGGTCACTGGGGAGACACTGGGGTGACATTTCAGCCACCAAAGTGTCCCCAGAGGCCACCAAAGGGCCACTTTTGGCCACCAAAGGGTCACTTTTGGCCACCAAGGTGACATTTCGGCCACCAAAGGGTCATTTTTGGCCACCGTGGGGACATTTGGGCCACCAAGAGCCACCCTGGGGCCACCAAAGGGCTCAGGGGACCCTGGGACCCAGAGTGGGCGTGGCCTCGTGGCTCTGACCACGCCCATTTAGCCACGCCCACTCAGGCCACGCCCCCAGCGCGCGATGGGAAACGCCGGGAAAGTCGGTGAGAGCGAAACCCCCGAAAATTCCCCAAATTCCCCCAAATTTACCCCAAAAAAACTCCCAAAAATGACCCGAATCCCTTCCGGGAAACTAATCCTGGATCCCCCAAATTCCCAATCCTAAAAAAACCCCAAAAAATCCCCAAAAAAAGCCCAAATTTGCTCCGAAATCCGCCCGAAAAACTTCCTGGGAAACTAAAACTTCCCCAAAAACTCCCTAAATTGCCCCAGAAAACTCCCAAAAATGACCCAAATCCCTTCCGGAAACTAATCCTGGATCCCCCAAATCCCCAATCGCAAAAAAACCCCAAAAATTCCCCAAAAAACCCCAAATTTACTCGGAAATGCACCCGAAAAACTTCCTGGGAACCTAAAATTTCCCAAAAAACTCCCTAAATTGCCCCAAAAATCCCCCAAAAAACCCCAAAATAACCCAAATATCTCCCCGAAAAGCCGCTCGGGACCTCCAAACCCTAACCCTAAAAAAACCCCAAAAAATCCCCCAAAAAACCCCAAATTGGCTCCGAAATGCGCTCGAGAAACTTCCTGGGATTTCCAAAAAGTTCCAAAATTCCCCCAAAATTTCCCCAAAAAGCCACTCGGGATCCACAAAACCTCCCCGAAATCCGGAAAAATGACCCCAAAAAATCGCCCTGAAAAAAATCCTAAAGTGCGTCACTAAAAAAACCCCAAAAACCTCCAAAAAAACCCCAAAATCCTCTCCAAAAAAAGCCCAAAATCCCCCAAAATCACCCCGAAAATCTCCCCGAAAACCCCAAAATCCTCCCAAAAAAACCCCAAATCCCCTAAAAAATTCCAAAACCCAAAAACCCCAAAACCCCCAAATTCCAAAAAATCCCCCAAATTCCCAAAAATCCTCCCAAACACAAATCTCCCAAAAATCCCAAAATCCTCCCAAAATCCTCCAAATCCCCCCAAAAAAACCCAAAAACCCCAAATAACGGTTTTTCCCCTCCCCCGTGCCTCAGTTTCCCCAAATTTGGGGAGTGGGGTTGGTAGTTAGGACCCAAAAAACCCCAAAATCCTCCCAAAACCTCAAAATCCTCCCCAAAAAAGCCTGAAATCTCCCCAAAAAACCCAAAAACCCCAAAATCCAAAATCCCCCAAAATCCCAAAAACCCCAAAATCTCTGAAAAACCCCAAAACCTCCCCCAAAAAACAAAATCCTCCCAAAAAACCAATCCCCCAAAAACCCCAAAATCCCCCAAATCCCCAAAAATCCCCCAAAATCCCAAAAACCCCAAACTCCTCCTCATCCCAAACCCCAAAATCCCCCAAATCACCCAAATCCTCTCCCAAAAACCCCAAAAAAACCCCAAAACCCCAAAATCCCCCAAAATCCTCCCAAAAAAATCCCAAAAAAACCCCAAAAAACCCAAAAATCCCAAAAAAACCCAAAAATTCTCCCAAAAAAACCCCAAAAATCTCCCCAAAAACCCCAAAATTTCTCCCCAAAAAACCCCAAAATCTCCCCAAAAAATCCTCCCCAAGAAAGCCCCAAAATCCTCCAAAAATCCCCAAAATTCCCCCAAATCCCCCCAATTTTTTGGGGTCCCCCCGCCCCTCCCCCCACTTCCTCTTTCCCACGCTCGGAGGGAAGTGGGGGGAGGGGCGGGGTGGGGGAGGGGCGACACTTCCGGTTGGGCCACACCCTGATTTTGGGGTTTTTTTGGGGTGATTTTCCCTAAATTTGGGGTTTTTTGGGATTATTTCCCTGATTTTGGGATGATTTTCACTATTTTTGGGGAGTTTTGGGTTGATTTTCACTATTTTTGGGGAGTTTTGGGTTGATTTTCCCTAATTTTGGGGGTTTTTTGGGGTGATTTTTCCTAATTTTGGGGGTTTTTTGGGGATGAATTCCCTAATTTTGGGATGATTTTCACTAATTTTGGGGGTTTTTGGGAGATTTCCCAAATTTTGGGTTTTTTTGGGGATGATTTTACCTAATTTTGGGGTTTTTGGGGATGATTTCCCAAATTTTGGGGTTTTTTTTGGGGTGATTTTCCCTATTTTGGGGTTTTTTGGGGTGATTTTCACTAAATTTGGGGTTTTTTTTGGGATGATTTCCGCTAATTTTGGGGTTTTATGGGGTGTTTCTCCTTAATTTTGGGGTGATTTCCCTAATTTTTGGGGTTTTTTTGAAGTGATTCTGCCCAAAATCTCCCCAAAATCCCCAAATCTCCCCAAAATCCCCAAAAATCTCCCCAAAATCTCCCCAAAAATACCCAAAATCTCCCCCAAATCCCCCAAAACCCTCAAATTCTCCAAAAATCCCCAAAAATCCCCAAAAATCTCCCCAAAATTCATCCCAAAAAATCTCCGAAATCCCCAAAATCTCCCAAAAAATCTCAAAATCCCCCAAATCCCAAATCCCCCAAAATCTCTCAAAATCCCCAAATTCTCCCCCAAATCCCCCAAACCCCAAAAATCTCCCCAAAAATCCCCAAAATTCATCCCAAAAATCTCCCCAAAAATCCCCAAAATTCATCCCAAAAATCTCCCCAAAAATCCCCAAAATTCATCCCAAAAATCTCCCCAAAAATCTCCAAAATCTTCCCCAAAATCTCCCCAAAATCCCCAAAAATCCCCCAGAAAAATCTTAAAAATCCCCAAAATAATCTCCAAAAATCCCCAAAAAATCTCCCCAAAATCCCCAAGAATCCCCAAAATCTCCCCAAATTCTCCCCAAAATCCCAAAATCTCCCCCAACCCCCCCAAAATCTCCCCCAACCCCCCCAAAATCTCCCCAAACCTCCCCAAATTTCTCACCTCCTCCCCCACTTCCGCCCCTCCCCCCCCCGCAGGGTTATTTTGGTTCCTCCTGGTCGCTCTGCGCCCCTCCCCCCCCGCCCGAGGTGAGATTTTGGGGTTTTTTTTGGGGTTCTGGGGGAGATTTGGGGGGGATGGGGAGGTTTTGGGGGAAATTTGGGGGTTTTGGGGGCGGAAATGGAGAGAATTTGGGTGCTTTTTGGGGAAAATTTGGGGTTTTGGGGCAGAAATGGAGAGAATTTGGGTGCTTTTGAAATTGGGGTTTTTGGGGATTTGGGGTTTTTTGGGGCAATTTGGGGTTTTGGATTTTGAGGGCGGAAATGAGAATTTGGGTACTTTTTGGGGAAAATTTGGGGTTTTGGGGGAATTTGGGTTTTTGGGGTGAATTTTGGGGTTTGGGGGGATTTGTTTGGGGTGTTTTTTGAGGAATTTGGGAGTTTTGGGGAGGGGATTTGGGGAGTTTTGGGAGAGAATTTGGGGTTTTTGGGAATTTGGGGGTTTGTGGGGTTTGGGGGGAATGGAGAGAATTTGGGTGCTTTTGGGGGAAATTTGGGGTTTTTGGGGGATTTGGGGAGAATTTTGGGGTTTCGGGTGGATTTTGGGGGAGGATTTGGGTGGTTTGGGGGAATTTGGGTTTTTGGGGGTTTTTGGGGTGGAAATGGAGAGAATTTGGGTACTTTTGAGGGTTTTGGGATTGGGGTTTTTTTGGGGTTGGGGACATTTGGGGGTTGGGGAGGTTTCTGGGAGAATTTGGGGGTTTTGTGGGGAAAATTGGGGTTTTGGGGAGAAGTGAGGAGGGAAATTTGGGGTTTTGGGGGTGGAAATGGGTGGTTTTGGGCGAATTTTGGGGGAATTTGGGGTTTTGGAGGATTTAGGATGTTTTGGGGGAAATTGGGGAGATTTGGGTGTTTTGGGTAGATTTTGGGGGGTTGGGGAGGTTTTAGGGGGAATTTGGGGGTTTTGGGAGGAATTTGGGTTTTGATTTGGGGGCGGAAATGGAGAGTTTTGGAAATTTGGGATTTTGGGGGATTTGGGGGGGGGAGAATTTGGGGTTTTTGGGATTTTAGGGAAATTGGGAGATTTGGATGTTTTTGGGGTTTTTGGGGATTTGGTGTTTTAGGGCTTGGAGGTTTTTGGGGAGATTTGGGAGATTTGGGTTTTGGGGATTGGGTGTTTGGGAATTTGGGGGTTTTGGGAGGTTTGGGGTTTTTGGGGTGGGTTGAGGGTTGGGGTTTTGGGGAGATTTGGGTTTTGGAGGATTTGGGGTTTTGGGGGGAATTTGGGTTTTGGGGGAATTTGGGGTTTTGGGTGGATTTTTTGGGGAATTTTGGGGTTTTGGGGAGAAATGGAGAGAATTTGGGTGCTTTGGGGAAAATTGGGTTTTTGGGAGATTTGGGGGGTTGGGGAGGTTTTGGGGGGAATTTGGGGGTTTTGGGGAAAGAATTTGGGGGTTTCGGGTGGATTTTGGGGGCGGAAATGGAAAGAATTTGGGTACTTTGGGGGGAATTTGGGGTTTTTGAGGTGAATTTGGGCTGAATTTTGGGGGAATTTGGGATTTTTTGGGGGGAATTTGGGTGTTTCCGGTGGATTTTGTGGTGAATTTTGGGGATTTTGGGGCAAATTTTGGGGATTTCTTGGTGAATTTTTGGGATGAATTTTGGGGATTTTGGGGTAAATATTTGGGGCGAATTTTGTGATTTTTGGGATGAATTTTGGGGATTTCGGGATGAATTTTGGGATGAATTTTTGGGATGAATTTTGGGGATTTTTGGGATGAATTTTTGGGATTTCTTGGTGAATCTCTGGGATGAATTTTGGGTTGAATTTCGGGGATTTTGGGGTGAATTTTTGAGATGAATTTTGGGAATTTTGGGGTGAATTTTTGGGGTGATTTTTGGGATGAATTTTGGGGATTTCAGGATGAATTTCGGGGTGAATTTCCAGATTTCAGGGTGAACTTTTGGGATGAATTTTTGGAGTGAGTTTTGGGGATTTCAGGGTGAATTTTTGGGTGACTTTCAGGGATTTTGGGGTGAATTTTTGGAGTGAATTTTGGGGATTTTGGGGTGAATTTTTGGGATGAAATTTTTGGGGTGAATTTTGGGGATTTTGGGGTGAATTTCAGGATGAATTTTGTGATTTTTGGGATGAATTTTTGGGGTGAATTTCGGGGATTTTGGGCTGAATTTTGGGGATTTCAGGACTGAATTTTGGGGATTTTTGGGACGATTTTTGGGATGATTTTTGGGATGAATTTTTTTGATTTTTGGGATGAATTTTGGGTTGAATTTGGGTGGTTTTGGGCTGAATTTTTGGGGATTTCAGGATGATTTTTGGGATGAATTTTGGGCTGAATTTGGGTGTTTTTGGGTCTCAGGAGATCCTTTTTGCCCCAAACGGCACAACGAGACTCACTGTGAATGTGCAACCGGATTTGAGGGACCTCCGTGGGAGATTGAGAAACCCTGGGAGCAGCGCTGTGAGGGTGAGACTGGTTTATACTGGTTTATACTGGTTTGTACTGGTTTATACTGGTTTGGACTGGTTTATACTGGCTAAACTGGTTTATACTGGGAATGGACTGGTTTATACTGGGATGGATTTGAGGGACCTCCGTGGGAAATGGAGAAACCCTGGGAGCAGCGCTGTGAGGGTGAGAAACTGGTTATACTGGTTTGGACTGGTTTGTACTGGTTTGGACTGGTCCAAACTGGTCTGAACTGGTTTATACTGGTTTAACTGGTTTTTACTGGTTTTTACTGGTCTAAACTGGTTTTAACTGGTTTTAACTGGTTTTTCATACATCAATGAGTGTGTGGGGGAGGGGCAGCCGGGATGGACTGGTTTTTACTGGTTTTTACTGGTTTTTACTGGTTTTTACTGGTTTTAACCGGTTTAACTGGTTTTTACTGGTTTAAGTGTTTTTTACTGGTTTTTCCTGGTTTTTCAGACATCAACGAGTGTGTGGGGGAGGGGCAGCACTGGGATGAACTGGTTTATCTGATTTTTACTGGTTTGAACTGGTTTGAACTGGTTTGAACTGGTTTTTCAGACATCAACGAGTGTGTGGGAGAGGGGCAGCCGCCCTGCCCCCCCCTGCAGAGCTGTGAGAACACCGAGGGAGGGTTTGGGTGTGTTTGTAACCATGGTTACCGACCCAAATTGGGCACGGAGACCCCCAGGAACGGCAGCGAGACCCCCGGGCTGGAGTGCGAGGGTGAGACCCCAAAAAAACCCCAAAAAACAACCCAAATTCCAAAAAAATCCCCAAAAAATCCCCTCAGAAAACCCCAAAAACTGCCCCAGAAACCTAAAAAATGCCCCCCAGGGACCCCAAAATCCCCCCAGAGACCCCCAGGCTGGAGTGTGAGGGTGAGACCCCAAAAAAACCCCAAAAAATTACCCCAAATTCCAAAAAAATCCCAAAAAAATCCCCAAAAAATCCCCCAAAAATCCCAAAAAAAATCCCAAAAAAATTGCCCCAAATTCCCCCCAAAAATTGCCCCAAAATCCCCCCAGAGACCCCCGGGATGGAGTGCGAGGGTGAGACCCCAAAAAAACCCCAAAAATTACCCCAAAAAAACAACCCAAATTCCAAAAAAATCCCCAAAATCCCCAAAAAAATCCCCTCAGAAAACCCCAAAAACTGCCCCAGAAACCCCAAAAATGCCCCCCAGGGACCCCAAAATCCCCCCAGAGACCCCTGGGATGGAGTGTGAGGGTGAGACCCCAAAAACCCCCAAAAAAAACCCCAAAATTACCCTCAAAATTACCCAGAAAAAACCCCAAAAATCAAAAAAAATCCCCCTCAGGAAACCCCGAATTTCCCCCAAAAATCGCTTCAGGAATCCCCAAAAAACCCCAAAGGAAACCCCAAATTCCCCCAGAGACCCCCGGGCTAGAGTGGGAGGGTGAGAGACCCCCAAAAACCCCAAAATTAACCCAAAAAACCCCCAAATTACCCCAAAAAAATTACCCCAAAATTACCTCAAATCCCCCAAAATTTCCCCAAAAATGGCCCCAAAAATCACCCCAGGAACCCCAAAAATGCCCCCAGAGACCCCCGGGCTGGAGTGGGAGGGTGAGACCCCAAAAACCCCCAAAAAACCCCAAAATTGTCCCTAGAAAAACCCCAAAATTCCCTCCAGAAACCTCAAAATCCCTCCTCAGAAAACCCCAAAATTGCCCAAGAAAACCCCAAAGGAAACCCCAAAATTAACCCCAAAATCTCCCCAAAAATCCCCTCAGGAAACCCCAAAAAAAACCCCCAAAAAACCCCAAAATCCTCCAAGGAATCCCAAAGGAAATCCCAAAATCCTCCCCAGAAAATTCCCTCAGGAAACCCCAAAATCTCCCCCAAAAAACCCCAAAATCTCCCCAGAAAACCCCAAAAATTCCCCCAGGGAAACCCCAAATTTTGGGATTTTTCTCCCCCAGTTTTTGGGATTTTCTCCCCCAAATTTTTGGGATTTTCTCCCCCAAATTTTAGGAATTTCTCTCCCAAATTTTGGGATTTTCTCTCCCAATTTTTTGGATTTTCTCCCCAATTTTTAGGATTTTCTCTCCTAATTTTGGGATTTTCTCCCCAAATTTCGGGGATCTCTCCCCAATTCCGGGGGGTCTCTCCCCCTCATTTTTGGGGAATTTCTCCCCAATTTTTTTGGCGTTTTTCCCCCATTTTTTGGGAATTTCTGCCCCATTTTTCGGAGTTTCTCCTCCGTATTTTTAGGAATTTCTCCCCCAATTTTTGGGATTTTCTCCCCAAATTTTGGGGGGATTTCTCCCAAATTTTGGGGGTCTCTCCCCAATTTGGGGAAGAGTCTCCCCTCTTTTTTTTTTAATTTTTGTCCCATTTTTGGGAGCTTTTCCCCCCATTTTTTGGGGAATTTCTTCCCCAAATTTAGGAATTTCTCCCCCAAATTTTGGGATTTTCTCCCCAATTTTCAGGGGGATTTCTCCCAAATTTTGGGGATCTCTCCTCAATTTGGGGAGGGGTCTCCCCTCAATTTTTTGGTTATTTTTGTCCCATTTTTGGGAGCTTTTCCCCCAATTTTTAGGAATTTCTTCCCCATTTTTTGGGATTTTTTTCTCCCATTTTTAGGACTTTCTCCCCCAAATTTTGGGATTTTCTTCCCCAAATTTTGGGATTTTCTCCCCCAAATTTGGGGGTTTTTGGGGGGGTTTTTTGGGGGGGGTTTTTTTGTTTTTTTTTTTGGGTTTTTTTTTTTGGTTTTTTTTTTTGGGTTTTTTTTTTTTGGGTTTTTTTTTTTGGTTTTTTTTTTTGGGTTTTTTTTTTTGGTTTTTTTTTTTGGGTTTTTTTTTTGGTTTTTGTTTTTGGTTTTTTTTTTGGGGGGATCTCTCCCCACTTCCGGGGGGGTCTCTCCCCAATTTGGGGAGGGGTCTCCCCCCCTTTTTTCCCCTCCCCCACCTCTCCCCTCCCCCCAGATATCGACGAGTGCCAGCCGGGGGGGGAGGGGCGATGCCAGGGGGGCTCTTTGTGCCTCAACACCCCCGGGAGCTTCGAGTGTCACTGTCCCCCCCCCGGCAAGGGACCCCCCGGGCCCGAGGGCTGCCCAGGTGAGACCCCTCCCCAAATTTACCTGAAAATCCCCAAAAAAAACCCCAAAAAAATCCACCCGAAAATACCCAAAATATGGAAAAAATAGCGCAAAAATACCCAAAATCTGCCCCAAAATCCCAAAATTTACCCCAAAATCACCCCAAATTCACCCCCCGGGCCCGAGGGCTGCCCAGGTGAGACCCCTCCCCAAATTGTCCCGAAATCCCAAAAAAAACCCCCAAAAAAATCCCAAAAAACTGCGTGAAGATCACAAAAACTGCGTGAAAATACGAAAAATGTGCCCCAAAAAATCCCTAAAATTCACCCCAAAAACTCCCCAAAAAATCCCAAAATCCCCCAAATTCCCCAAAACCCCTAAAATCCCCCAACAAATTCCCCAAAATTCCCCAAAATCGACCAACAATTCCCCAAAATTCCCCCAAAAAATCCCCAAATTCACCCAAAATTCCCCCAAATCCCCAAAAAATTCATCCCAAAAACCCCCAAAAATCCCCAAAATCAAATTCCCCAAAATCCCCAAAATCCCCCAAATTCCCACAAATTCCCCCAAAGTTCCCAAATCCCCCAAAAATCCCCAAAAATCCCCAAAAATTCCCAAAAAATCCCCCGAAACCCCCAAAATCCCCCAAAATCCCCAAATTTCCCCCAAAATCCCCCAAAAATCCCCAAAATTTCCCCAAAAATCCCCAAAAATCCCCAAAAATCCCCAAAAATCCCCAAAAGTTCCCTAAAAAAATCCCCAAAAATTCCCCAAATTCACCCAAAAATTAACGTAAAAATCTCCCAAAAAATCCCAAAAATACCTAAAAAATTACCTTAAAAACCCCAAAATTCCCTGAAATTTTTTGGGGGCGGGGTTGGTTTGACCACGCCCATTTTCTGACCACGCCCACTCTGACCACGCCCACTCCTGGCCACGCCCCCAGCGGTTCCGGTGCCTCCGGAGGTGTGCGGGGAGGAGAAGGTGAGAGAAAATCCCAAAATTTTGGGGGAAAATCCTAAAATTTTGGGGTGAAAACTCGAATTTTGGGTGGGAAACCCCAAATTTTGGGTGGAAAAAATCTAATTTTGGGTGGGAAATCCTGAATTTTGGGGGCAAAATCCTAAATTTTGGGTGGAAAATCCCAAATTTTGGGTGGGAAATCCCAGATTTGGAGGGAAACCCCTAAATTTTGGATAAGAAATCCCGAATTTTGGGTGGGAAATCCTATATTTTGGAGGGAAAACCCTAAATTTTGGGTGGGAAATCCTAAATTTTGGGTGAAAATCATAAATTTTGGGTGGGAAATCCTAAATGTGGGTGGAAAAAAAATGGAATTTAGGGGGAAAATCCTAAAGTTTGGGGGAAAATCCTAAATTTTGGGGGGAAAAACTCGAATTTTGGGTGGGAAATGCTAAATTTTGGGGGGAAAATCGCAAATTTTGGATGGGAAATCCTAAATTTGGGATAAGAAATCCTAAATTTTGGGTGGGAAAACTCGAGTTTTGGGTGGAAAATCCCAAATTTTGGGTGGGAAATCCTAAATTTTGGGTGGGAAATGCTAAATTTGGGTCGGAAACCCCAAATATTGGGTGGAAAAAATCGAATTTTGGGTGGGAAATCTCGAATTTTGGAGGGAAAACCCTAAATTTTGGGTGGGAAATCCTAAATTTTGGTGACAAATCTCAAATTTAGGGTGGGAAATCCCAAATTTTAAATGGGAAATCCTAAATTTTGGGTGGGAAATCCCAAATATTGGCTGGAAAAAATCAAATTCTAGATGGGAAATCCCAAATTTTGGGTGCAAATCCCAAATTTTGGGTGAGAATCCTAAATTTGGGTGGGAAATCCTAAATTTTGGGTGATAATCCCAAATTTTGGGGGCAAAATCCTAAATTTTGGGGGGAAAAAATCGAATTCTGGGTGGGAAATCCCAAATTTTGGGTAGAAAATCCCAAATTTTGGATCAGAAATCCCAAATTTTGGATCAGAAATCCCAAATTTTGGGTGCAAATCCCGAATTTTGGGATTTCTCTGCCCAGAGCTGCAATTTGGGGTTGATTTTGGAGAGAATTTCGGGAGAACTGAGAGGAGGAAGAGATCCTCAGAGTGTCCTGAAGGTTTGGGGGAATTTGGGATTTTTGGGGAAATTTGGGGTTTTTATGGGAAATTTTAGGGAAATTTTTGGGGAGATTTTGGGGAAATTTGGGGATTTTGGGGCAAATTGGGAAATTTGTGGATTTTGGGGAGATTTTGGGGATTTTGGGTGAATTTGGGGATTTTGGGGGAATTTGGGGATGTTTTGGGATTTTTGGGATTTTTGGGAATTTGGGGATTTTGGAGATTTTGTGGATTTTGGGTGAATTTGGGTATTTTTTGGGATTTTTGGGAAATTTGGGGATTTTGGGGAAATTTAGGGGAATTTTGGGAAATTTGGGGGAATTTTGGGATTTTGGGGAAATTTGGAGGAATTTGTGGATTTTATGGATTTTGGGGAAATTTGGGGATTTTGGGGGAATTTGGGGGAATTTGGGGATTTTTTTGGATTTTGGGAAATTTGTGGATTTTGGGAGATTTTTTGGGGGGAATTTGGGGAAATTTGGAGATTTTGGGGAATTTGGGGAATTTGGGGAAATCTGGTGATATTTGGGGGATTTTGGGGCCATTTTGGGCTATTTTGGGATTTTTTGGGGATTTTTTTGGGGATTTTTTGGGAATTTTTTGGGGGTTTTTTGGGGATTTTTTTAGGATTCTCACCTCTCTAATTTGGGTTCCCCAGGAGCTGCTGTCCCTCCTGGAGGTGTCCCTGGGTGGATTTTGGGGCCATTTTGGGTCAATTTTGGGATTTTTAAAAAATTTTTTGGGTTGATTTTTTTTTAATTTTTGGGGATTTTTTTGGGGAATTTTTTGGGAATTTTTTGGGGATTTTTTAGGATTCTCATCTCTCTTTTTTTGGGGTCCCCAGGAGCTGCTGTCCCTCCTGGAGGTGTCCCTGGGTGGATTTTGGGGTCATTTTGGGGTCATTTTGGAGGTTTTTAGGGTGATTTCTGGGATTTTTTGGGGGATTTTTTGGGAATTTTTTGGGGATTTTTTTGGGAATTTTTTTGGGAATGTTTTTGGGAATTTCATGTCCCCAATTTTGGGGTCCCCAGGAGCTGCTGTCCCTCCTGGAGGTGTCCCTGGGTGGATTTTGGGGTCAATTTTGGGATTTTTGGGTCAATTTTTTTGGATTTTTTTTGGGAATTTTTTGGGAATTTTTTGGGAATGTTTTTGGGAATTTCATGTCCCCAATTTTGGGGTCCCCAGGAGCTGCTGTCCCTCCTGGAGGTGTCCCTGGGGCTCCCCCAGGCCGCAGTTCCCACTCAGGTCCGGCTGGCTCGGCTCTCGGCTCTGCTGGAAACTGCCGAGGCTTTGGGCAGAGAGGCTGCGGCCAGGATGTCACTGTCACCCGGGATTGTCACCAGTGTCACCTCCCAGAGGGCAGGTAACCCCAAAAACATCCCGAAAATGGACTTGGGACCCCAAAAAACCCCAAAAACCATCCCAAAAAAACCCAAAATCGCCCCAAAAAACCCTAAAAACACTCTTGGGATCCCAAAAATCCCAAAAACCACTGCGGCCAGGATGTCACTGTCACCCTCCAGTGTCACCAGTGTCACCTCCCAGAGGGCAGGTAACCCAAAAATCACCCCAAAAATGGACTTGGGACCCCAAAAAACCCCAAAAACCACCCCAAAAAAACCCAAAATCGCCCCAAAAACCCCTAAAAACAGCCCTAAAAAGCACCCCAAGAACAACTGTGGCCAGGATGTCACCTGGGATTGTCACCAATGTCACCAATGTCACCAGTGTCACCTCCCAGAGGGCAGGTAACCCCAGAAATGGACTCGGGACCCCAAAAAACCCCAAAATCCATCCAAAAAAACCCCAAAAAACACCCCAAAAAAACCAGAAAACATCCCAAAAAGCCCAAAAATCATCCCAAAAAACTGCCGAGGCTTTGGGCAGAGAGGCTGCGGCCAGGATGTCACTGTCACCCTCCAGTGTCACCTCCCAGAGGGCAGGTAACCCAAAAAACATCCCAAAAACGGACTCAGCACCCCAAAAAACCCCAAAACAACCCTAAAAACCCCAAAAATCACCAAAAAAACCCTAAAAACCACTGCGGCCAGGATGTCATTGTCACCCGGGATTGTCACCAGTGTCACCTCCCAGAGGGCAGGTAACCTAAAAATCACCCCAAAAATGGACTTGGGACCCCAAAAAACCCCAAAAACCACCCCAAAAAACCCTAAAAACTGCCCAAAAAACACCTAAAAACCACCCCAAGAACAACTGCGGCCAGGATGTCACCTGGGATTGTCACCAATGTCACCTCTGTCACCTCCCAGAGGGCAGGTAACCCCAAAAACAGCTTCAGGACCCCAAAAAAACCCAAAAACCATCCCAAAAAAACCCTAAAAACCAAAAAAATCACCCCTAAAACCCCAGAAAACATCCGAAAAACCCTAAGAACCACTGTGGCCAGGATGTCATTGTCACCTTCCAGTGTCACCAGTGTCACCTCCCAGAGGGCAGGTAACCCCAGAAACAGCTTCAGGACCCCAAAAAACCCCAAAAACCACCCCAAAAAACCCCTAAAAACCCCAAAAATCACCCCAAAAACACCCAAAAAAACCCCAAAAAGTGCCCCAAAAACCACTGCGGCCAGAATGTCACCTGGGATTGTCACAAATGTCACCTCCCAGAGGGCAGGTAACCCGAAAAACATCCCGAAAATGGACTCGGGACCCCAAAAAACCCCAAAAACCACCCCAAAAATCTCCAAAATCGCCCCAAAAACCCCTAAAAACAGCCCTAAAAAGCACCCCAAGAACAACTGCGGCCAGAATGTCACCCGGGATTGTCACCAATGTCACCTCTGTCACCTCCCAGAAGGCAGGTAACCCCAGAAACAGCTTCAGGACCCCAAAAAAACCCAAAAACCACCCCAAAAAAACCCTAAAAACCCCAAAATCACCAAAAAACTCCCAAAAACCCTAAAAACCATTGCGGCCAGGATGTCATTGTCACCTGGGATTGTCACCAATGTCACCAGTGTCACCAATGTCACCTCCCAGAGGGCAGGTAACCCCAGAAATGTGTCCCAGTGTCCCTGGGGTGTCACTGATGTCCCCAAGGGTGTCACAGATGTCACATAGAGGTGACACTGATGTCACTTTGTCCCCAGCTCTGTCCCTGGCAGTGTCCCTGGGGAGGTGGCACTGTCACACAGAGGTGACACTGATGTCCCTTTGTCCCCAGCTCTGTCCCTGGCAGTGTCCCTGAGGTGTCACTGATGTCCCCAAGGTGTCACTATCATTGTCCCTTGTCCCCAGCTCTGTCCCTGGCAGTGTCCCGCAGTGTCCCAGTGTCCCCAAGGTGTCACTGTCATTGTCACTCTGTCCCCAGCTCTGTCCCTGGCAGTGTCCCTGGGCTGTCACTGATGTCCCCAGGGTGACACTATCATTGTCACTTTGTCCCCAGCTCTGTCCCTGGCAGTGTCCCAGTGTCCCCAGGGTGTCACACATGTCACATAGAGGTGACATTAATGACATCACTTTGTCCCCAGCTCTGTCCCTGGCAGTGTCTCTGAGGTGTCACACATGTCACATAGAGGTGACATTAATGACATCACTTTGTCCCCAGCTCTGTCCCTGGCAGTGTCCCGCTCTCTCCCCCCCTCCCCGGTGACCCTGAGTGTCCCCAAGGTGCAGCTGGAGGTGCCAGCGGAGGTGGCACTGGATGGGGACAGCGGTGAGTGACGCTGGGGACATCGATGGGGACATTGGGGACATCGATGGGGACATTTGGGGATTTGGGGACATTGGGGATTTGGGAACAGTGGGGACATTGGGGACACTTTGGGGACATTGGGGACACTGGGGATTTGGGGACACTTTGGGGACATTGGGGACACTGGGGACACTGGGGACATTTGGGGACATTGGGGACATTGGGGACCTTGGGGACATCATTGGGGACATTGGGGACATTTTGGGGACATTGGGGACATTGGGGATTTGGGAACAGTGGGGACATTGGGGACATTGGGGATGTTGGGGACATTGGGGACATTGGGGACATTTTTCAGCTCATTTTGGGGAATTTTAAGTGGGATTTTGGGGCCATTTTGGGGCTATTTTTGGATCATTTTGGGGCCATTTTGGGGTGGATTTTGGGGAAATTTTTGGGGCTCATTTCTGCAGATTTTTAGCTCATTTCAGGTCAGATTTTGCTCAGATTGTCCCCAATTTTTCTGTGTCCCCAGGGCTGGCCCTGGTGGCCCCAGGGGCGATTTTGGGCTCATTTTTGGGATCATTTTGGGGGTGATTTGGGGTGGATTTTGGGCTCTTTTTGGGGTGGATTTTGGGGAATTTTCAGGGGGATTTTTGGGCCATTTTTAGCTCATTTCAGGTCCGATTTTAACCGGATTGTCCCCAATTTCTCGGTGTCCCCAGGGCTGGCCCTGGTGGCCTCAGGGGGGATTTTGGGCTTTTTAATTTTTAATTTTTGGGCTCATTTTTGGGACATTTTGGGGTGGATTTTGGGAAATTTTTGGGGCTCATTTCTGCAGATTTTTAGCTCATTTCAGGTCCCATTTTAACCCCATTGTCCCCAATTTTTCTGTGTCCCCAGGGCTGGCCCTGGTGGCCCCAGGGGGATTTTGGGCTCATTTTTGGGACATTTTTGGGTTATTTTGGGGCTATTTTTGGATCATTTCGGGGCAGATTTTGTATGGATTTTGGGGAATTTTCAGGGGGATTTTTTTTTGCCATTTCAGGACCATTTTTAGCTCATTTCAGGGCAGATTTTGGGCTCATTTCTGGATATTTTTGAGTCACTTTGGGGATGATTTCTGGCTCATTTTGGGGCCATTTTGGGGTGGATTTTGGGTAATTTTAAGGGGAATTTTTTGGGTCATTTTAGGGCTATTTTTAAGTTATTTCAGGGCACATTTTGGGATGATTTCTGGAGATTTTTGAGTCGTTTTCGGGGAATTTTGGGATCATTGCTGGAGGATTTTTGAGGTCATTCTGGGGGGATTTTGGGGTCATTTTGGAGTTGATTTTTGGGACCATTTTGGGGCCATTTTGGGGTAATTTTGGGCTCATTTTGGGGCCGTTTTGGGGTGGGTTTTAGGGAATTTTAAGTGGGATTTTTGGGCTATTTTGGGGCTGGTTTTGGATCATTTTGGGGCCATTTTCGGGTGGATTTTGGGGAAATTTTTGGGGCTCATTTCTGCAGATTTTTGGCTCATTTCAGGTCAGATTTTGCTCAGATTGTCCCCAATCTCTCGGTGTCCCCAGGGCTGGCCCTGGTGGCCCCAGGGGGGATTTTGGGATCATTTTTGGGATCATTTTGGGGGTGATTTGGGGTGGATTTTGGGCTCATTTTGGGGGGATTTTGGGGAATTTTCAGGGGGATTTTTGGGCCATTTTTAGCTCATTTCAGGTCACATTTTAACCGGATTGTCCCCAATCTCTCAGTGTCCCCAGGGCTGGCCCTGGTGGCCCCAGGGGGGATTTTGGGCTCATTTTGGGTGGATTTTGGGCTCATTTTGGGGTGGATTTTGGTGAATTTTAAGAGGGATTTTTTGGGGCTATTTTAGGGCTATTTTGATCAGATTTTGCTCAGATTGTCCCCAATCTCTCGGTGTCCCCAGGGCTGGCCCTGGTGGCCCCAGGGGGGATTTTGGGCTCATTTTTGGGATCATTTTGGGGGTGATTTGGGGTGGATTTTGGGCTCTTTTTGGGGTGGATTTTGGGGAATTTTCAGGGGGATTTTTGGGCCATTTTTAGCTCATTTCAGGTCCCATTTTAACCAAAATGCCTCAATTTTTGGGACATTTTGGGAACCTTTTGGGGCCATTTTGGGGTGGATTTTGGGGAATTTTACATGGGATTTTTTGGCTATTTCAGGACCATTTTTAGCTCATTTCAGGTCAGATTTTGCTCAGATTGTCCCCAGTTTCTGTGTGTCCCCAGGACTGGCCCTGGTGGCCCCAGGGGGATTTTGGGGAGAATTTTTGGGACATTTTGGGCTCATTTTGGAGAGAATTTTAGGGTCACTTTAGGGGTGATTTGGGGTAATTTCAGGGTGGATTTTGGGCCATTTTGGGGCTGTTTTTGGGCTCATTTTGGGGCCATTTTGGGGTGGATTTGGGGGAATTTTAAGAGGGATTTTTTTGGGCTATTTTAGGGCTGTTTTGATCGGATTTTGCTCAGATTGTCCCCAATTTTTCTGTGTCCCCAGGGCTGGCCCTGGTGGCCCCAGGGGGGATTTTGGGCTCATTTTGGGGTGGATTTTGGTGAATTTTAAGAGGGATTTTTTTGGGGCTATTTTAGGGCTGTTTTGATCGGATTTTGCTCAGATTGTCCCCAATCTTTCCCTGTCCCCAGGGCTGGCCCTGGTGGCCCTGCTGACCCTCCCAGGGCTCCCCCAGGCTCTCCAGGAAGCCCCCCGAGTGCTCTGGGGGGGTTGGGGGTCTCTGCCTCCCCCTCCCCCCCGCCGGGGCAGGACCTTCAACTCCTACCGCGTTTTGTCACCCGTGGCCACCGCCTTTGTCACCAGGGTGGCACCCAGGGGGACCCCGGAGGTGACACTGAGCTTCAGGCATGAAGTGCCGGTCAGTGGGAGCTGGAAATGGGGGGAAAAAAGGGGAGAAATGGGGGAAAAAATGGAAAAAAATGGGGAAAAACTGCAAAAAAATGGGGAAAAAACCTTGAGAAATGGGGGAAAAACGCAAAAAAATGGGGAAAAAACTCCAAAAAATGGCGAAAAAACTCAAAAAATGGGGAAAAAACTAAAAAAAGCTCAAAAAATGGGGAGAAAAGTGGAGAAAGGGGGAAAAAAACCTTGAAAAATGGGGAGAAAACCTCAAAAAATGGGGAAAAATCCTCAAAAAATGGGGAGAAAACTGGAGAAATGGGGAAAAAACCTCGCGAAATGGGGAGAAAACCTTGAGAAATGGGGAGAAAAGTGGAGAAAGGGGAAAAAAAACCTCAAAAATGGGGAGAAAAGCTCAAAAAATGGGGGAAAATCCTCAAAAAATGGGCAGAAATGGGGAAAAAACTTGAAAAAATGGGAAGGGAACCTTGAAAAATGGGGAGAAAACCTCAAAAAATGGGGAGAGAACCTCAAAGAATGGGGGGAAATGGGGAAAAACTTCAAAAAATGGGGAGGGGAGCCCAAAAAATGAGAGGGGACCCCAAAAAAATACCCCTAAAAAAGGGGATAAAGACCCAAAAAAATACCCCTAAAAAGGGGATAAAGACCCCCCAAAAAATACCCTAAAAAAGGGGATAAAGACCCAAAAAAATACCCCAAAAAAGGGGATAAAGACCCCCAAAAAAATACCCTAAAAAAGGGGATAAAGACCCCAAAAAATACCCCAAAAAGGGGATAAAGACCCCAAAAAATACCCCAAAAAAGGAGAAAAATACCCCAAAAAAGGGGATAAAGACCCCAAAATAATACCCTAAAAAAGGCAGGGGGAGCCCAAAAAAAAACCCCAACAAAGATCCCAAAAAATGCCCTAAAAAAAACCCCGAAAAGGACCCAAAAAACCCTTTTTTTTTTCCCCCCAGGACCCCAAATTGGGAGGGAAAATCCTCTGCGCCTTTTGGGACACGAGGGAGAGGCTTTGGGACACGAGGGGCTGCCGGGAGGAGACCCCGAAATTTGGGGATCCCAAAATTGGGGAATCCGAAATTGGGGAATCCGAAATGGTCACTGTGTGCGTCTGTGACCACCTGACCAGTTTTGCTGTTCTGCTGGCGTTCAACGAGATCCAGGTGAGCTGAGAAACCCCAAAATCACCCCAAAAATGTCCTGAAAATGTCCTGAAGTCACCCCAAAAATGTCCCTAAAGTGTTGTAAAAAATATCCCAAAAATCCCGAAAAATACACCAAAAATATCTCAAAATCACCTGAGGAGTTTTGCTGTTCTGCTGGCTTTTAACGAGATCCAGGTGAGCTGAGAAGCCCAAAAATCACCCCAAAAATGTCCTGAAAACATCCTGAGATAACCCCAAAAATATCCTGAAAATATCCCAAAAACTGCACCAAAAATGTCCTGAAATAACCCCAAAAATATCCTAAAAATATCCTGAAAATATCCTAAAAATATCCCAAACACATCCCAAAAAAATCCCAAAAAATGCACCAAAAATATCCCAAAATCACCTGAGGAGTTTTGCTGTTCTGCTGGCTTTTAACGAGATCCAGGTGAGCTGAGAAACCCCAAAATCACCCCAAAAATGTCCCAAAAATATCCTGAAATCACCCCAAAAATGTATGAAAAGTATGCCAAAAACTGCACCAAAAATAGCCCAAAATCACCCCAAAAATGCCCTGAAATCACCCCAAAAATATCCTAAAAATATCCCCAAAAAATCCTGAAAATATCCCAAAAACTGCACCAAAAATGTCCTGAAATAACCCCAAAAATATCCTAAAAATATCCTGAAATAACCCCAAAAATGCCCTAAAAATATCCTGAAATAACCCCAAAAATATCCTGAAAATATCCTGAAATACCTCCAAAAATATCCTGAAAATATCCTGAAAACACCCCAAAGATATCCTAAAAATATCCCAAACACATCCTGAAAAAATCCCGAAAAAAATCCCAAAAATATCCCAAAATCATCCCAAAATCACCTGAGGAGTTTTGCTGTTCTGCTGCCTTTTAACGAGATCCAGGTGAGCTGAGAAACCCCAAAATCACCCCAAAAATGTCCTGAAAATGTCCTGAAATCACCCCAAAAATGTACCTAAAGTGTTGTAAAAAATATCCCAAAAATCCCGAAAAATACACCAAAAATCACCCAAAATCACCTGAGGAGTTTCGCTGTTCTGCTGGCTTTTAACGAGATCCAGGTGAGCTGAGAAGCCCAAAAATCACCCCAAAAATGTCCTAAAAATATCCCAAACACATCCCTAAAAAATCCCGAAAAATACCCCAAAAATGTACTAAAAATATCCCAAAAACTGCACCGAAAATATCCCAAAATCATCCCAAAATCTCCCCAAAATCACCTGAGGAGTTTCGCTGTTCTGCTGGCTTTTAATGAGATCCAGGTGAGCTGAGAAACCCCAAAATCTCCCCAAAAATGTCCTAAAAATGTCCTGAAAATATCCCAAACACATCCCTAAAAAATCCCGGAAATATCCCAAAAAATCCCAAAAAATACACCAAAAATCACCCAAAATCACCTGAGGAGTTTTGCTGTTCTGCTGCCTTTTAACGAGATCCAGGTGAGCTGAGAAACCCCAAAAATCACCCCAAAAATGTCCTGAAAATATCCTGAGATAACCCCAAAAATATCCTGAAAATATCCCAAACACATCCCTAAAAAATCCCAAAAATATCCCAAAAACTGCACCAAAAATGTCCTGAAATAACCCCCAAAAATATCCTAAAAATGTCCTGAAATCACCCCAAGAATGCCCTAAAAATGTCCTGAAATACCTCCAAAAATATCCTGAAAATATCCCAAACACATCCCTGAAAAATCCTGAAATATCCTGAAAAAATCCCAAAAATATCCTAAATATATCCCAAACACATCCCTAAAAAAATCCCAAAAATATGCCAAAAATGTACTAAAAATATCCCAAAAACTGCACCGAAAATATCCCAAAATCATCCCAAAATCTCCCCAAAATCACCTGAGGAGTTTTGCTGTTCTGCTGGCTTTTAACGAGATCCAGGTGAGCTGAGAAACCCCAAAAATCACCCCAAAAATGTCCTGAAAATATCCTAAAAATATCCCAAAATCACCCCAAAAATGTCCCCAAAACCTTCCTGCTCCTGGCCCTGGTGGCCCTGAGGCTCTCAGTGGTGGCCCAGGTGGCCCTGAGGGTCTCCAGAAGGTCCCAAAGGTGACCCTGGGGATGTCCCTGGTGGCCCTGGGGGTCCTGAGAAGGTCCCTGGGGTGGCCCTGGGGGTGTCCCTGGTGGTCCCAGGATGTCCCCAACCTGTCCCTGTCCCCCATAGGACCACTGGCTGCTGGACCTGGTGGCACAGGTGGCCCTGGGGGTGTCCCTGGTGGCCCTGGGGCTCTCAGGAGTGACTCTAGGTGATCCTGGGGTGGCTTTGGTGACCCTGAGGTGACCTTGAGGTGACTCTCAGGATGTCCCTGTCCCCCTTTAGGACCACTGGCTGCTGGACCTGGTGGCTTTGGTGGCCCTGGGGGTGTCCCTGGTGGCCCTGGGACTCTCAGTGGTGGCTTTGGTGGCCCTGAGGGTCTCAAGAAGGTCCCAGAGGTGGCCCTGGAGGTGACCCAGGTGGCCCTGGGGCTCTCAGGAGTGACTCTAGGTGGCCCCGGGGTGGCTTTGGTGGCCCTGAGGTGACTCTAGGTGACTCTCAGGATGTCCCTGTCCCCCTTTAGGACCACTGGCTGCTGGCCCTGGTGGCCCTGGGGGTGTCCCAGGTGGCCCTGGTGGTCCCAGGATGTCCCCAACCTGTCCCTGTCCCCATTTAGGACCACTGGCTGCTGGACCTGGTGGCACAGGTGGCCCTGGGGGTGTCCCTGGTGGCCCTGGGGGTGTCCCTGGTGGCCCTGGGGCTCTCAGGGTGACCCTGGGGTGACTTTGGTGACCTTGATGTGACTCTAGGTGGCCCTGGGGGGTCTCAGGGTGACTCTGGGGTGACCCTGGGGGTGTCACGGTGACCCAGAGGTGGCCCTGGGGGTGTCCCTGGTGGTCCCAGGATGTCCCCAGCCTGTCCCTGTCCCCCACAGGACCACTGGCTGCTGGACCTGGTGGCGCAGGTGGCCCTGGGGGTGTCCCTGGTGGCCCTGGGGTGGCTTTGGTGACCCTGGGGTGACCCTGGGGGTGTCCCTGGTGGTCCCAGCTTGTCCCCAACCTGTCCCTGTCCCCCACAGGACCACTGGCTGCTGGACCTGGTGACGCAGGTGGCCCTGGGGGTGTCCCTGGTGGCCCTGGGGGTGTCGGTTGTCACCTTCGCTCTCTGCAGAGCTCTGGGTGAGCTCAGGGCGACTCTGCAGCTCCACCTGAGCCTCAGCCTGCTGGTGGGACACCTCACCTTCCTGCTGGGCATCGATAGTGCCCAAAATCCGGTATTTTTGGGGGATTTGGGGTCGTTTGGGGTGATTTGGGGTCATTTCGGGAGGATTTGGGGTCGTTTTGGGGGGATTTGAGTTGGATTTGGGGTCATTCAGAGGATTACAGGTGAGCTCAGGGGACACCTCACCTTCCTGCTGGGCATCAATAGTGCCCAAAATCCGGTATTTGGGGGATTCTGGGGGATTTTGGGGGATTTGGGATCATTTGGGGTCATTTCGGGAGGATTTGGGGTCGTTTTGGGGAAGATTTGGGGTTGTCTGGGGGGATTTGGGGTCATTCAGAGGATTACAGGTGAGCTCAGGGGACACCTCACCTTCCTGCTGGGCATCGACAGCGCCCAAAATCCGGTATTTTTGGGGGATTTGGGGTCGTTTTGGGGGGATTTGGGGTCATTTGGGGTCACTTGGGGTCATTTCGGGGGAATTTGGGGTCATTTCGGGGACATTTGGTGTCATTCAGAGGGATTACAGGTGAGCTCAGGTTCAACAGCGCCCAAAATCAGGTATTTTTGGGTCTTTTTTGACTCAAAAATTGGAGTTTTGGGGTCATTTCAGGGGGTTTAGGGGAATTTGGGATCATTTGGGGTCGTTTGGGGGGATTTGGGGTCGTTTGTCACCTGTGTGTCCCCAGGCTGTGATCTTCCACCTGCGGCTCCTGAGAGGTGCAGGGGCTGCACTGTGTCACCAGTGTCCCCAATGTCCCCAGTGTCCCCAGTGTCCCCAAAGTGTCTTAACGCCCTCAATATCCCAATGTCCCCAATGTCCCCAATGTCCCCATTGTCCCCAATGTCCCCAATGTCCCCAATGTCCCCACTGTCCCCAATGTCCCCAATGTCCCCAATGTCTCTAATACCCTCAGTGTCCCCAATGTCCCTGATGTCCCTGATGTCCCCATTGTCCCCAATGTCACCAATGTCCCCAATGTCCCTAATATCCCCAATGTCCCCAACACCCCCAATGTCCCCGATGTCCCCACAGGTGACCTGCAGGGCGGTGGCAGTGATCCTGCACCTGTCCTACCTGTCGGCGTTCACCTGGATGGCCCTGCAGGGACTGCCCTGTGTCCCCTGTGTCCCCTGTGTCCCCAGTGTCCCAATGTCCCCACAGGTCACCTGCACGGCCGTTGCTGTCATTCTCCACCTGTCCTACCTGTCGGCGTTCACCTGGATGGCTCTGCAGGGACTGCCCAGTGTCCCCAATGTCCATAATGTCCATAATGTCCCCAATGTCCCCAATGTCCCCGAAGTTTCTAACACCCCTGATGTCCCCAATGTCCCCGATGTCCCTGATGTCCCCACAGGTGACCTGCACGGCCGTTGCTGTCATCCTGCACCTGTCCTACCTGTCGGCGTTCACCTGGATGGCCCTGCAGGGGCTCCACCTGTACATCCTGCTGGTCAGAGTGTTCCCTCCGGCCTGGCTGCGGCCAAAGCACCTGCTGGCCATGGGCTACACCCCCCCGGCGCTCATCGTGGCACTGGCCGCGGCTGTGAACCCTTGGGGGTTTGGGACAGACCAATAGTGAGTGACAGGGGGATACTGATAGTGATCAATAACCAATAGTGATCAATAACCACAGTGATCAATAGCGATAGCAGCACCTGCTGGCCATGGGCTACACCCCCCCGGCGCTCATCGTGGCACTGGCCGCGGCTGTGAACCCTTGGGGGTTTGGGACAGACCAATAGTGAGTGACAGGGGGATACTGATAGTGATCAATAACCAATAGTGATCAATAACCACAGTGATCAATAGCGATAGCAGCACCTGCTGGCCATGGGCTACATCCCCCCGGCGCTCATCGTGGCACTGGCCGTGGCTGTGAACCCACAGGGGTTTGGGACAGACCAATAGTGAGTGACGGGGGGATACTGATAGTGATCAATAACCAATAGTGATCAATAACCACAGTGATCGATAGCGATAGCAGCACCTGCTGGCCATGGGCTACACCCCCCCGGTGCTGATAGTGGCACTGGCCGCGGCTGTGAACCCACAGGGGTTTGGGACAGACCAATAGTGAGTGACGGGGGGGATACTGATCAATACTGATCAATAACCAATAGTGATCGATAACCAATAGTGATCAATAGTGATCACTAGTGATGGATAATGAATGGGGGGAGACTCCCAGTCCCTCCCAGTGCTCCCAGTTCCCCGGTTTCCCAATCCCAGTCCTTCCCAGTTCCTCCCAGTCCCTCCCAGTTCCATTCCCAGTCCATCCCAGTGCCTCCCAGTTCCCCAGTTCCCATTCCCAGTCCCTCCCAGTTCCTTCCAGTCTCTCCCAGTTCTATTCCCAGTCCATCCCAGTCCCTCCCACTCCCTCCCAGTTCCATTCCCAGTCCCTCCCAGTTCCCCATTTCCCATTCTCAGTTCCATACCCAGTCCCTCCCAGTTTGCCCATTTCTCAATCCCAGTCCCTCCCAGTTCCCCAGTTCCCATTCCCAGTGCCCCATTTCCCATTCCCAGTCCCTCCCAGTTCTATTCCCAGTCCATCCCAGTCCATCCCAGTTCCATTCCCAGTCCCTCCCAGTCCATCCCAGTGCTCCCAGTTTGCCCATTTCCCATTCCCAGTCCCTCCCAGTCCCTCCCAGTTTGCCCATTTCCCGTTCCCAGTTGCTGGCTCTCCCTGGCTCGAGGTTTCCGCTGGAGCTTCCAGGGTCCTGTCATTGTCATCAGCGCGGTGAGAGCTCGGTGTCACCTGTGGGTCACCTGTGTCACCTGTGTCACCTCTGTCACCTGTGTCACCTCAGTGTCACCTCTGTGTCACCTGTGTGTCACCTGTGTCACCTCCGTGTCACCCCAGTGCCACCAGTGTCACCTGTGTGTCACCTGTGTGTCACCTCTGTGCCACCTGTGTCACCCCAGTGCCACCTCAGTGCCACCTCTGGGTCACCTGTGTCACCTCAGTGCCAGCTCTGTGTCACCTCCGTGTCACCTCCCTGTCACCTGTGTCACCTCTGTGCCACCTGTGTCACCTGTGTCACCCCAGTGCCACCTCTGTCACCCCAGTGCCACCAGTGTCACCTGTGTCACCTCTATGTCACCTCAGTGGCACCTCTGGGTCACCTGTGTCACCTGTGTCACCTCAGTGCCACCTCTGTGTCACCTCCGTGTCACCTCAGTGCCACCTGTGTCACCTGTGTGTCACCTCAGTGCCACCTCTGTGCCACCTGTGTCACCCCAGTGCCACCTCAGTGGCACCTCTGTGTCACCTGTGTCACCTCAGTGCCAGCTCTGTGTCACCTCAGTGCCACCTCTGGGTCACCTGTGTCACCTCCGTGTCACCTCCCTGTCACCTGTGTCACCCCAGTGCCACCTCAGTGCCAGCTCTGTGTCACCTGTGTCACCTCAGTGCCAGCTCTGTGTCACCTGTGTCACCTGTGTCACCTCAGTGTCACCTCAGTGCCACCTCTGTGTCACCTCCCTGTCACCTCACTGTCACCTCCCTGTCACCATTGTCACCACCATGTCACCTCCCTGTCACTGCTGTCACCCCAGTGCCACCAGTGTCACCGTCCCATCAACCTCCTGTCCCTCCATTGTCACCTGTCAACCCCCCCAATGTCCCCATTGTCCCCATTGTCCCCACTGTCCCCAATATCTCCAATGTCCCCAATGTCTCCATTGTCCCTGCTGTCCCCTGCTGTCCCCGCTGTCCCCAGGTCAACGCTGTCATCCTGGTTGTCACCCTCTGGAAGTTGGTGCAGAAATTCAACGAGATCAACCCAGACGTGGGACATCTGCGCAAGATCCGGTGGGACATCGGGGACATCGGGGATTTGGGGATGTTGGGGATTTGGGGACATTGGGGACATCGGGGGGATTGGGGACATCGGGGATTTGGGGACATTGGGGACATCAGGGACATTGGGGACATTGGGGACATGGGGGATTTGGGGACATTGGGGACATGGGGGATTTGGGGACATTGGGGACATTGGGGATTTGGGGACATTGGGGACATGGGGATTTGGACATTGGGGATTTGGGGACATTGGGGACATGGGGGATTTGGGGACATTGGGGACATTGGGAATTGGGGACATGGGGGATATTGGAGATATTGGGGACATTGGGGACATTGGAGGCATTGGGGATTTGGAGACATTGGGGATTTGGGGGGATTGGGGATATTGGGGACATTGGAGATACTGGGGACATTGGGGATTTGGGGACACTGGGGACCTTGGGGATATTGGGGGATTGGGGAATTGGGGACATCGGGGACATCAGGGACATTGGGGACATTGGGGATTGGGGACCTTGGGGATATTGGAGATTATTGGGGACATTGGGGACATTGGAGGCATTGGGGATTTGGGGGTATTGGGGATATTGGGGACATTGGGGACACTGGGGACGTTGGGGACATTGGGGACATTGGAGATACTGGGGACATTGGGGACATCAGGGACATTTGGGATATTGGGGACGTTGGGGGATTGGGGACAGTGGGGGGATTTGGGACATCATTAGGGACATTGGGGATGTTGGGGACATTTGGGACATTGGGGACATTTGGGACATTGGGGACATTTGGGGACATTGGGGACACTGGGGACATTGGGGACATTTGGGGACATTGGGGTGATTGGGGACATTGTGGACATCATTGGGGACACTGGGGACATTTGGGATGTTGGGGACATTGGGGACATCAGGGGATTGGGGACATTGTGGACATCATTGGGGACATTAGGGATGTTGGGGACAGTAGGGACATTGGGGACATCATTGGGGACATCATTGGGGACATCAGGGACATTGGGGATATTGGGGACATCATTGGGGATATTGGGGATTTGGGGACATCAGGGACATTGGGGACATTAGGGACATCAGGGGATTGGGGACATTGTGGACAACATTGGGGACACTGGGGATGTTGGGGGATTGGGCAATTGGGGACATTGGGGACACTGGGGACATTTGGGATGTTGGGGATTTGGTGACATCATTGGGGACATTGGGGGGATTTGGGACATCATGACGGACGTTGGGGACACTGGGGATATTTGGGGCATTGGGGACATTAAGAACATCGGGGACGTTGGGGTCATTGGGGACATTTGAGGACATTGGGGTGATTGGGGACACTGGGGACATTGGGGGATCCCAGGTGACAATGCCGTTGATGTCCCCAATGTCCCCATTGATGTCCCCGCTGATGTCCCCAATGTCCCCAATGTCCTCATTGTCCCCAACGATGTCACTGACGTCCCCACTGATGTCCCCAATGTCCCCAACGATGTCCCCACTGATGTCCCCAATGTCCCCAACGCTGTCCCCGTTGATGTCCCCATTGTCCCCAATGTCCCCACTGATGTCCCCAATGTCCTCAATGTCCCCAATGTCCCCAACGATGTCCCCAATGTCCCCAATGCTGTCCCCATTGATGTCCCCATTGTCCCCAATTTCTCCATTGATGTCCCCACTGATGTCCCCAATGTCCCCAACGCTGTTCCCATTGATGTCCCCATTGTCCCCAATTTCCCCACTGATGTCCCCAATGTCCCCAATTTCTCCATTGATGTCCCCACTGATGTCCCCAATGTCCCCACCGCTGTCCCTGATGTCCCCGCTGTCCCCGCGCTGTCCCCAGGGTGCTGCTGGTGACGTCACTGGGGCAGCTGGCCCTGCTGGGCTCCTGTTGGTCGGTGGGATTGGGGGCGGGGCTGGGCTGGGCGGGGGGGGCGGGGCTGCCCCTCCCCCCCGGCAGTGCCCCCCCGCCCCTCCCCCTCCTCTTCTGCCTGCTCAACGCCACCCAGGGGACATTCATCTTCCTCTGCCACTGCCTGGGACACCCCAAGGTACACAAAAACCCCAAAATCACCCCAAAATGGAGCCGGGAACCCCAAAAACCCCAAAAATCCCAAAATTGTACCCAAAAAACCCAAAAAAACACCCCTGGGAACCCCAAATCATCACCCAGGGGACCTTCATCTTCCTGTGCCACTGCCTGGGACACCCCAAGGTACACAAAATCCCAAAAATTTCACCCAAAAACCCCAAAAATAACCCTAAAAATGGAGCCGGGAACCCCAAAAACCCAAAAATCCCAAAATTGTACCCAAAAAACCCAAAAAGACACCCCTGGGAACCCCAAATCATCACCCAGGGGACATTCATCTTCCTGTGCCACTGCCTGGGACACCCCAAGGTACACAAAAATACCCGAAATCACCCCAAAAATGGATTCAGGAACCCCAAAAACACAAAAATCCCCAAAGATTTACCCCAAAATCCCAAAAATCTACCCCGAAAACTGCCCTGGGAAACCCAAATCATCTTCATCTTCCTGTGCCACTGCCTGGGACACCCCAAGGTACACAAAAAACCCAAAAATCACCCCAAAAATAACCCTAAAAATGGATTTGGGACACGTGAAAACCTAAAAATCCCAAAATTATACCCAAAAAACCCAAAAAACTGCCCCAAAATCCCAAAACACTGCCCCAAAAACTGTCCTGGGGAACCCAAATCATCTTCATCTTCCTCTGCCACTGCCTGGGACACCCCAAGGTACACAAAATCCCAAAAATCACCCCAAAAATGGATTCAGGAACCCCGAAAACCCCAAAAATCCCGAAATTATACCCAAAAAACCCCAAAATCTGCCCTGGGAAACCCAAATCATCACCCAGGGGACCTTCATCTTCCTCTGCCACTGCCTGGGACACCCCAAGGTACACAAAAACCCCAAAAATCACCCCAAAAATGGAGCTGGGAACCCCAAAAACCCCAAAAATCCCCAAAGATTTACCCCAAAATCCCAAAAAACTGCCCCAAAAACACCCCTGGGAACCCCAAATCATCACCCAGGGGACCTTCATCTTCCTGTGTCACTGCCTGGGACACCCCAAGGTACACAAAAACCCCAAAAATCACCCCAAAAAAACCCCAAAAATCACCCCAAAAAAACCCCAAAAGGCCCAAAATTGGGACCCCAAAAGCCTCCCTGGGACCCCAAAACTGCCCCTGGTTCAAGGGGGGATTCCCAGTTCATACTGGGACGTTCCCAGTTCATACTGGGATGTTTCCAGTCCATACTGGTCAGCTCCCAGTTCAAACTGGTAATTCCCAGTCCATACTGATGATTTCCAGTCCATACTGGGACGCTCCCAGTCCAAACCAGTAATTCCCAGTCCATACTGGGACGTTCCCAGTCCAAACCAGTAATTCCCAGTCCATACTGGGACATTCCCAGTCCATACTGGTGATTCCCAGTCCAAACCGGTCAGCTCCCAGTCCAAACCAGTAATTCCCAGTCCAAACTGGGATGCTCCCAGTCCAAAACAGGACGTTCCCAGTCCATACTGGTAATTCCCAGTCCAAACTGGGAGGCTCCCAGTGCAAACTGGTTTCCCGCAGGTTCGCTCCTGGTATCGATCTCTGCTCTGCCCGCGAGCCTCAGCTTACTCTGAGTTCACCAGTAACACCAGTAACACCAGTAACACCAGTAGGGGCGGCGGGAGGAGCTCCCAGTCACACCAGTCACACCAGTGACACAGGTGAGTCACACCAGTAACACCAGTAACACACCAGTAACACCAGTAAGAGCGGGAGGAGCTCCCAGTCACACCAGTGACACACCAGTAACACACCAGTGACACAGGTGAGTCACACCAGTAACACCAGTAAGGGCGGGAGGAGCTCCCAGTCACACCAGTAAGAGAGGTGAGTCACACCAGTAACACCAGTAGGGGCGGCGGGAGGAGCTCCCAGTCACACCAGTGACACAGGTGAGTCACACCAGTCACACCAGTAACACACCAGTAACACACCAGTAACACCAGTCGGGGCGGCGGGAGGAGCTCCCAGTCACACCAGTAACACACCAGTGACACAGGTGAGTCACACCAGTAACACCAGTAACACCAGTAACACACCAGTAACACCAGTAGGGGCGGCGGGAGGAGCTCCCAGTCACACCAGTGACACCAGTAACACCAGTAAGGGCGGCGGGAGGAGCTCCCAGTCACACCAGTCACACCAGTGACACAGGTGAGTCACACCAGTAACACCAGTAGGGGCGGGAGGAGCTCCCAGTCACACCAGTAAGAGAGGTGAGTCACACCAGTGACACACCAGTAACACACCAGTAACACCAGTAAGGGTGGCGGGAGGAGCTCCCAGTCACACCAGTGACAGCAGTAAGAGCTCCCAGTAAAACCAGTCACACCAGTAGGGGCGGTGGGAGGAGCTCCCAGTCACACCAGTGACACACCAGTAAGAGCTCCCAGTGACACCAGTAACACCAGTGACACACCAGTAACACCAGTAAGGTTGTGCCAGGAGCTCCCAGTCACACCAGTAACACCAGTAAGCGCTCCCAGTAAAACCAGTCACACCAGTAACACCAGTAAGCGCTCCCAGTAAAACCAGTCACACCAGTAAGGGTTGTGCCAGGAGCTCCCAGTCACACCAGTGACACCAGTAAGCGCTCCCAGTAAAACCAGTCACACCAGTAACACCAGTAAGGTTGTGCAAGAAGCTCCCAGTCACACCAGTGACACCAGTAAGCGCTCCCAGTAAAACCAGTAACACCAGTAACACCAGTAAGGTTGTGCCAGGAGCTCCCAGTAACACCAGTAACACACCACTAATACCAGTAACACCAGTAAGAGCTCCCAGTAAAACCAGTCACACCAGTAACACCAGTAAGGACGGATGGAGGAGCTCCCAGTCACACCAGTGACACCAGTAAGCGCTCCCAGTCACACCAGTGACACACCAGTAACACACCAGTGACACCAGTAAGGGTTGTGCCAGGAGCTCCCAGTCACACCAGTCACACCAGTAACACCAGTAACACACCAGTAATACCAGTAACACCAGTAAGAGCTCCCAGTAAAACCAGTAACACCAGTAAGGTTGTGCAAGGAGCTCCCAGTCACACCAGTGACACCAGTAAGAGCTCCCAGTAAAACCAGTAACACCAGTAAGGACAGATGGAGGAGCTCCCAGTCACACCAGTAACACCAGTAAGAGCTCCCAGTCACACCAGTAACACCAGTAAAACCAGTAACACCAGTAACACCAGTAAGGACAGATGGAGGAGCTCCCAGTCACACCAGTGACACCAGTAAGAGCTCCCAGTAAAACCAGTAACACCAGTAAGGGTGGCAGGAGGAGCTCCCAGTCACACCAGTGACACAGGTGAGTCACACCAGTAACACCAGTAACACCAGTAAGGGCGGGAGGAGCTCCCAGTCACACCAGTGACACCAGTAAGAGCTCCCAGTAAAACCAGTAACACCAGTAAAGGTTGTGCAAGGAGCTCCCAGTCACACCAGTAACACCAGTAAGGGCGGGAGGAGCTCCCAGTCACACCAGTGACACCAGTAAGAGCTCCCAGTAAAACCAGTAACACCAGTAACCTCCCCTCCCCCTCCCCCACAGGTGCCCCTCCCCCCCCCGCAGCCGGAGCCGAAAATTCCCGAAAATCGATGGAAATTTAGGTGAAAATCGATGGAATTTGGGACAAAAATCGATGGAATTTGGGGTGAAATTTATGGAAATTTGGGTGAAAATTGATGGAAATTTGGGAGAAAAATCAGAAAAAAATCGATGGAAATTTGGGGTGAAATTTATGGAAATTTGGGAGAAAATCATGGAATTTGGGGGAAAAAATTGATGGAATTTTGGGTGAAAATAATGGAATTTTGGGTGAAAATTGATGGAATTTTGGGAGAAAATAGATGGAATTTTGGGGAAAAATGGATGGAATTTTGGGTGAAAAATCAGTGGAAATTTGGGTGAAAAATCAATGGAATTTGGGAGAAAAATCAGAAAAAATTGATGGAAATTTGGGGTGAAAATCAGTGGAATTTTGGGGGAAATTTGATGGAAATTTGGGGAAAAAAATCGTTGGAATTTTGGGGTGAAATCAATGGAATTTGGGGAAAAATCAGAATTTTGGGAGGAAAAATTGGGATTTGGGGGAGAAATCGATGGAATTTTTGGGGGAAAATCGATGGAATTTCGGGAAAGGAAACCAATGGAATTTTGGGGAAAATCAGGGAAAAAAATCGATGGAATTTTGGGGGGAAATCAATGGAATTTTTGGGGAAAATTGATGGAATTTTTGGGGAAAAAAATGGAATTTTTGGGAAAAATCGGGATTTCTGCTGCCCCTCCCCCACCAACCCAATAAAATTTAAAAAAGTGAATTTGATTTTGGGGTGAATTCCTGGGATTTTAGGGTTCCAGGAGAAGTTTTTGGGGTGAAATTCCTATTTTTTGGGGTCAACCTTGGGAATTTTTGGGATCCCAACAGATGTTTTTGGGGTGAATTCCTGGGATTTTGGGGCTTCCAAGGACATTTTTGGGGTGAAATTCCCATTTTTTGGGACCAAACGCGGGGATTTTGGGATCCCAAATTTTTTGGGGTGAATTCCTGGGATTTTGGGGTGAAATTCAGGGATTTTGGGGTGAAATTCCAGTGGATTTTGGGACCAAACTCAGGAATTTTGGGATCCCGAATTTTCCAGACCATTTTTTTTTCGGACTTTTCTTGGGTTTTTTTGGAATTTTTTTATTGATTTTCTTTTCAAAAATAGACTTTAATCCGCGTGGCTGAGACCCCTCCCCAAAAAAACGCCCCAAAATTCCCCAAAAGACCCCAAAATCCCCCCCAGGGACCCCAAAAAACCTCATTTTTTGGGTCAGGGGTCTCGAAGAATCCCAAAATTTTGGGTCAGGGGTCTCAAACCATCCCAAAATTTTGGGGAGGGGTCTCGGACGAGTCCGTAAAGTGGTTTTTGGGGTGTTTTTGGGGGTCTCACCCCTCCAGCCCCCTCCCCAAATAGTCCCATAAAGCCTTCAATGCCCCAAATTTTGGGTCTGGGGTCTCGAAGTGTCCCAAAATTTTGGGTCTGGGGTCTCGGACGAGTCCATGAAGTGGTTTTGGGGTGTTTTTGGGGGGATTTTGGGGTGTTTTTGGGGGTCTCACCCCTCCAGCCCCCTCCCCAAATAGTCCTATAAAGACTTCAATGCCCCAAATTTTGGGTCTGGGGTCTCTTCTGCCCCCCAAATTTGGGTCGGGGGTCTCAGATGATCCCAAAAATTTGGGGAGGGGGTCTCAGACGAGTCCATAAAGTGGTTTTTTGGGGGCTTTTTGGGGGTCTTGCCCCTCCCAGACCCTCCAGCCCCCTCCCCAAATAGTCCCATAAAGCCATCAATGCCCCAAATTTTGGGTCGGGGGACTCGAAGTGTCCCAAAAATTTGGGTCTGGGGTCTCAGATGAGTCCATTCTCAATAGGGGGAATCTTTAAAGTGGTTTTTGGGGTGTTTTTGGGGGTCCCAGACCCTCCAGCCCCCTCCCCAAAAAGTCCCATAAAGCCTTTAATGCCCCAAATTTTGGGTCTGGGGTCTTGAAGGGTCCCAAAAATTTGGGTCTGGGGTCTCAGATGAGTCCATAAAGTGGTTTTGGGGTGTTTTTGGGGTGTTTTTGGGGGGATTTTGGGGGTTTTTTGGGGGTCTCACCCCTCCAGCCCCCTCCCCAAAAAGTCCCATAAAGCCTTCAATGCCCCAAATTTTGGGTCTGGGGTCTCTTCTGCCCCCCAAATTCAGGTCTGGGGTCTCAGATAATCCCAAAATTTTGGGTCTGGGGTCTCAGAGGAGTCCATAAAGTGGTTTTTTGGGGGATTTTTGGGGGTCTCACCCCTCCAGCCCCCTCCCCAAATAGCCCCATTAAGCCTTCAATGCCCCAAATTTTGGGTCGGGGGTCTCTTCTGCCCCCCAAATTCGGGTCGGGGGTCTCAGATGATGCCAAAAATTTGGGGAGGGGTCTCAGATGAGTCCATAAAGCGTTTTTGGGGGTCTCACCCCTCCACCCCCTCCCCAAAAAGTCCTACAAAGCCTTCAAAGCCCCAAATTTCGGGTCAGGGTCTCGAAGTGTCCCAAAATTTCGGGTCTGGGGTCTCAGATGAGCCTCTCCTCGGGCGGCAGGCGCAGGGGGGGGGGCTGCCCGGCCGGGGGTCCCCTCGCCCCCCCCCCCAATTCCTCCCGGCTGGGTCGATAGGATCCTTCGCTCCTCCTCTTCTCGCGCAGCCGCAGCGCCCCGAAAACCAGCAGAGCCACCAGACCCAGAGCCCCCAGACCCCCGAAGAGCACCGAGAGAGCCACCGTGCCTGCAGGCTGGAGATAGAGGGGTCAGGGGATCCCCAAATTCCCAAAAAAATCCACCCGAAATTCCCAAAAAAATCCCCCAAAAAAATCCCTAAAAAAATCCCCGGAAAAATCCCCCAAAAAAGCCCAAAAAAGCCCAAAAAAAAATCCCCCAAAGAATCTCCAAAAGAATCCCCAAAAATCCCCCAAAAATCCCTAAAATCAAAATCGCCAAAAATCGCCCAAAATCTCAAAATCTCCAAACACCTCAAAAAATCCCTAAAATCTCAGAAATCCCCAAAAATCCCAAAAAATCCCCAGAAAAAATCCTCCAAAAATCGCTCAAAGAATCCCCAAAATCTCAAAAATATCCTAAAAATCCCCCAAAATCCCCAAAATCCCAAAATCCTAACAAATCCTCAGAAAATCGCCTAAAATCGCCCAAAGAATCTCTAAAGAATTCCAAAAGAATCCCAAAATCCCAAAATCCCCAAAATTCTCAAAGAATCCCTCAAAACTTCTAAAATCCCAGAAAATTGCCTGAGAATCCCCAAAAGAATCCCAAAACTCTAAAATTCCCAAAATCCCAAAATCCCAAAAATCCCTTAAAATCCCTCAGAAATCTCAAAAATCCTAAAATCCCAGAAAAATCTCCAAAATCGCCCAAAGAATCCCCCAAAATCCCCAGAAAAATCCCCAAAATCGCCCAAAAATCTAAAAAATCCCCCCAAAAATCGCTAAGAAATCCCCAGAAAAATCGCCCAAAGAATCCCCAAAAGAATCTCCAAAACAATCCCCAAAATCCCTAAAATCCCCAAAATCCCCAAAAATCCCCAAGGAATCCCCGAAAAATCCCCCAAAGAATCCAAAAGAATCCCCAAAATCCCTTAAAAATCCCCTCAAAATCCCCAAAAATCTCTAAAATTGCCCCAAAATCGCCCAAAATCCCCAAAATCCCCCCAAAACCCCTAAAAATCCCCAAAAAAATTGCCCAAAATCGCCCAAAAAATCCCAAAAAACCCTTGAAACCCCCAGAAATCCCCCCAAAAAATCCTAAAAATATCCCCAAAAAATCCCAAAAAACTCCCCTAAAAAATCCCCCAAAAAATCCCAAAACCCCAAGGGAACTCCTCAAATCCCCAGGGAATCCCAAAACCCTCCAAGGGACCTCAAAACTCAGCCAGGGACCCCAAAAACATCCCCAAAATACACCCAGGGAACCCCAAATCCCAGGGATCCCAAAATCCCAGGGGAACCCCGAAATCCCAAAAAAAAATCCCCTAAAAAATCCCCCAAAAAATCCACCCAAAAATACCCAAAATACAGGGAAAATTAGGTGTTTCCGAAATTCTCCCAGGGACCCCAAAAGCTGCTCAAGGATCACCAAAATTCCCTCCAGGGACCCCAAAAACCTCCCCCAGGAACCCCAAAATCTGCCAAAATCCCCCAAAAAATCCTCTACAAATCAACCCAAAAATCCCCAAAATACAAAGCAAATAAGGGTTTCCCAGGAGTCCCAAAATGTTCGGAAATATCCCCAAATATTCACCCCAAAACTTCCCCAAAGAGCCCCAAAACCTCCACTGGGATCCCCCAAATCCCTCCCGGGGACCCCAAAATCCAGGAGAACCCCAAAACTCCCCCAGGGATCCCAAAATCCCCCCAAAATCATCCCAAAATTCCCCCAAAAAATCCCCAAATCTCCCCGGGGATCTCAAAAATCCTCCCAAAATCCCCCCAAATCCCACCCAACCCCCAAAATCCCCAAATCCCAGCCAGAACCCAAAATCCTCCCAAAATCCCCCAAATCCTCCCAAAATCCCCTCAAATCCCACCCAGAACCCCAAAGATCCTCCCAAAATCCCTAAAATCCTCCCAAAATCCCCTCAAATCCCCCCTAAAATCCTCCCAAAATCCTCCCAAATTCCCCCAGAAAACTCCCAAACGCCCCAAATCCTCCCAAAATCCCCAAAATCCTCCCAAAATCCCCAAAATCCCCCAAAATCCCCAAAATCCTCCCAAAATCCCCCAAATCCCCACGTACCGAGAGTCCCCCAGTAGGGGGCGCAGTGCCGTTACTGGAGCTGTTACTGGTTAGACTGGGAGAGCCTGGGGGGGTCGGGGGGGTCAGGACCCCTCCCCAAAGAACCCCAAAATAGCCCAAAAACGCCCCAAAATAACCCCCAGAGCCCCAAAGTATTCCAAAACCACCCCAAAATAACCCCAAAATACCCCAAAACCACCCCCAGAGACCCAAAATATTCCCAAATTCCCTCCCAGTCCCTCCCAGTTCATTCCCAGTCCATTCCCAGTCCATCCCAGTTCCCCCATTTCGCATTCCCAGTCCATCCCAGTCCCTCCCAGTCCATCCCAATCCATCCCAGTCGCTCCCAGTCCATTCCCAGATCCCCCATTTCCCATTCCCAGTCCATTCCCAGTCCCTCCCAGTTCCTCCCAGTTCATTCCCAGTCCATCCCAATCCATTCCCAGTCCCTCCCAGTTCCTCCCAGTTCATTCCCAGTCCATCCCAGTCCCTCCCAGTCCATACCAATCCATTCCCAGTCCATCCCAGTCCCTCCCAGTCCCCCCAGTTCCCATTCCCAGTGCTCCCAGTCCAAACCAGTCCGTACCCTGTCCCAGGGCGAGGCAGGGCAAGGCCAGAGCCAGAGCCAGCTGGGGGGGAGAGGCCATGGGGGGCTGGGGGGGGAGAGACCCCGAAATACACCTGGGGAGGGAAAAACACACCTGGGGAGCCAAAAATACACCTGGGGAGCCAAAAATATAAATGGGGAACCCAAAAATACACCTGGGACACACCTGGGGAGCCAAAAATATAAATGGGGAACCCAAAAATACACCTGGGACACACCTGGGGAGCCAAAAATACACCTGGGGAGCCAAAATACACCTTGGAACCCCAAAAACACACCTGGAACACACCTGGGGAGCCAAAAATACACCTTGGAACCCCAAAAAACACACCTGGAACACACCTGGGGAGCCAAAATGTACCTGGGGAAGGAAAAAACACACCTGGAACACACCTGGGGAGCCAAAAACACACCTGGGGAGCCAAAAAACACACCTGGGGAGCCAAAAATATAAATGGGGAACCCAAAAAACACACCTGGAACACACCTGGGACCCCGAAATGTACCTGGGGAAGGAAAAAACACACCTGGAACACACCTGGGGAGCCAAAAATATAAATGGGGAACCCAAAAAACACACCTGGGGAGCCAAAAAACACACCTGGAACACACCTGGGGAGCCAAAAATACACCTGGGGAACCAAAAATATTAATGGGGAACCCAAAAAACATACCTGGAACACACCTGGGACCCTGAAATGTACCTGGGGAAGGAAAAAACACACCTGGAACACACCTGGAACACACCTGGGACCCCGAAATACACCTGGGGAAGGAGAAAATACACCTGGAACACACCTGGGGAGCCAAAAATACACCTGGGGAGTGAAAAAACACACCTGGGGAGCCAAAAAATACACCTGGAACACACCTGGGGAGCCAAAAATATAAATGGGGAACCCAAAAAACACACCTGGGGAGCCAAAAATACACCTGGGGAGCCAAAAAACACACCTGGAACACACCTGGGAACCCCAAAATACACCTGGAACACACCTGGGGACCCCGAAATACACCTGGGGAAGGAAAAAACACACCTGGGGAGCCAAAATACACACCTGGAACACACCTGGGCCCCCGAAATGTACCTAGGGAGCCAAAAAACCACATCAGGGACACACCTGGGGAGCCAAAATACACCTGGGGAGCCCAAAAAACACACCTGGAACATACCTTGGAACCCAAAATACACCTGGGAAGCAAAAAACCACACCTGGAACACCTTTGGGACCCTAAAATGTACCTGGGGAGCCAAAAAAATGTATCAGGGACACACCTGGGACCCCAAAATACACCTGGGGAGCCCAAAAAACACCTCAGGGACCCAAAAAACCACACCTTGGAACCCCAAAATATAAATGGGAGCCCCAAAAACACACCTGGAACACACCTGGGACCCCAAAAACCACACCTGGGACGGCCCAAATCCCCCCAAATCCACACCTGAGACGCCTGAAACACACCTGGGACCACCAAATCTCCCCAAATTCCACCCGAAACACACCTGGGAGCCCCAAATTCCCCCCTAAACCCCCCCAAATTCCCCTCCAAACACACCTGGGACCTCCCAGAACTCCTCAATTCCACCCAAATCTCCCCAAATTCCACCCGAAACACACCTGAGACCCCCAAATTTCCCCCAAATCCTCCCCAAATTCCCCCTAAATTCCCTCCAAACCACACCTGGGACTGCCAAATTCCACCTGAAACACACCTGGGAGTCCCAAATCTCCCCAAATCTTCCCCGAAACACACCTGGGACACCCAAGTCTCCCCAAATTCCACCCCCAAAACACACCTGAGACCCCCAAATCTCCCCAAATTTCCCCCCAAAACACAGCTGGGACCCCCAAATTCCCCCCAAAATCTCCCCAAATTCCCCTCCAAACACACGTGGAACCTCCCAGAACTCCATAATTCCACCCAAATCTCCCCAAATTCCACCTGAAACACACCTGGGAACCCCCAGGTTTTCCCAAATTCCCCCCAAATTCCCCCCAAACACACCTGGGAACCCCAAATCTCCCCAAATTCCACCCCCAAACACACCTGAGACCCCCAAATTCTCCTCAATTCCACTCAAATCTCCCCAAATTCCACCTGAAACACACCTGGGAACTCCAAGTTCCCCCAAATTCCCTCCAAACACACCTGAGATCCCCAAATTCCCCTCAATTCCCTCCCAAAATTCCCTCCAAACCACACCTGGGATCCCCGAAACACACCTGGGACCCCCAAATCTCCCCCAAATTCCACCCAAAACACACCTGGGACACCCCAGACCCCCCAAATTTCCCCCCAAATCCCCCCGAAACACACCTGGAACCTCCCAGAACTCCTCAATTCCACCCAAATATCCCCAAATTCTCCCCCAAAACACACCTGGGACCCCCAAATCTCCCCAAAATCTCCCCAAATTCCCCTCCAAACACACCTGGAACCTCCCAGAACTCCTTAATTCCATCCAAATCTCCCCAAATTCCACCCAAAACACACCTGAGACCCCCAAATCTCCCCAAATTCCACCTGAAACACACCTGGGAACCCCCAGAACTTCTTAATTCCCCCCAAATTTCCCTCCAAACACACCTGGGAACCCCAAATTTCACCTGAAATACACCTGGGACTCCCAAATCCCCCCAAAACACACCTGGAAACCCCCAAATTCCACCCAGAACACACCTGGGACCTCCTCGGCCACACCCAGGACCCCCCAGAACTCCCCAAATCCCCCCGAATTCCACCCAAAACACACCTGAGACCCCAAAATTCCCCCAAATTCCACCCCAAAACACACCTGAGACCTCCCTGGCCACACCTGGGATCCCAAAATCTCCCCAAATAACACGGGACCCCCCAAATTTCCCCCCAAACACACCTGGGACTCCCAAATCTACCCAAATCTCCCCCAAAACACACCTGAGACACCCAAATCTCCCCAAATTCCGCCTGAAACACACCTGGGAACCCCCAGAACTCCTTAATTCCCCCAAATTCCCCCAAATTCCTGGGAAAGACACCTGAGACCCCCAAATTCCCCCCAAATTCCCCCCAAATTCCCCCCAAATTCCACCCAAATCTGCTCCAGCCACACCTGGGATGCCCAAATCTCCCCAAATTCCACCCCAAAACACACCTGGGACCTCCCAGAACTCCTCAGTTCCACCCAAATCTCCCCCGAAACACACCTGGGACCCCCAAATCTCCCCAAATTCCACCCCAAAACACACCTGGGACCCCAAATTCCCCCAAAATTCCCTCCAAACCACCTGGCACCCCAAAACACACCTGGGCCACACAGCCCCTCCCCGCCCCCGAAACTCCCAAATCCCCCAAATTCCCCCAAATCCCCCAAATTCCCCAAATCCCCCAAATGCTCCCAAATCCCCTCCCCGCCCCTCCCCCCGCACCTGTCCCGCTCCCTTCCGGTACTTCCGGGTCTCTCCCAGGCCACGCCCTCGTCACGTGACCCGCCTGACCACGCCCATCCCGTACCTGGCGCCAGGCCACGCCCACACCTGGAGGGGGCGGGGCTTGGGTAGGGGGCGTGGCTTGAGCAGGTGGGTTGTGACCATATATGGGTAAAGCCACGCCCACCCGCTGGGGTGACGTCATGGGAAAATGGCGCGCTGCGCATGCGCGAGGAGAGGGTTGGGAAATCTGGATGTAAATTTGGGGAAATTGGAAATAAACCCAAAATGGGAGAGAAAAAGGGGAGAAAATCGTAAAAATGGGATCCGGAAATTGTCCAAAAAATAAACCCAAAATGATCCCAAAATGATCCCAAAAATGATCTCAAAATGATCCCAAAAATGATCCGAAAATGATCTCAAAATGATCTCAAAATGATCCCAAAATGATCCCAAAATGGGAACTCAAAATGGGAGAGAGAAAGGGGAGAAAATCCTAAAATGGGATCCCAAAATTATCCAAAAATGATCCCAAAATGATCCCAAAATTATCCCAAAAATGACCCCAAAATGGGAGAGAAAAAGGGAGAAAATCCTAAAATGGGATCAGAAAATGATCCTAAAATGATCCCGAAATTATCCCCAAAATGATCCCAAAATTATCCCAAAAATGATCCTAAAATTATCCCAAAATTATCCCAAAAATGACCCCAAAATGATCCCAAAAATGATCCTGAAATGATCCCAAAAATAAGAGAGAAAAAGGAAGAAATCCTAAAATGAGATCCTAAAAATTATCCCAAAAATGATCCTAAAATTATCCCCAAAATGATCTCAAAATTATCCCAAAAATGAGCCCAAAATGATCCCAAAATGATCCCAAAAATGATCCCAAAATGATCCCAAAATTGATCCTGAAATGATCCCAAAAATAAGAGAGAAAAAGGAAGAAATCCTAAAATGAGATCCTAAAAATTATCCCAAAAATGATCCTAAAATTATCCCAAAAAGATCTCAAAATGGGAGAGAAAAAGGGAAGAAATCCCAAAATGGGATCTGAAAATGATCCTAAAAATAAACCCAAAATTCTCCCAAAATTATCCCAAAATGATCCCAAAAAATGGGAGAGAAAAAGTGGGGAAATCCTAAAATGGAATCCTAAAATGATCCTAAAAATGACCCCAAAATGATCCCAAAATCCCTTTCCCCATTTTTAGGATCCATTTTTGGGATATTTTCCTCATTTTGGGGGATATTTTTCCCATTTTAAGAATCTCAATTTTAGGGATTTTCCCCCAATTTTGGGATATTTTCCCCCAATTTTGGGATATTTTCCCCATTTTCAGGATCTCAATTTTTAGGGTTTTCCCCCCATTTTTGGGGATATTTTTCTCTCCCCATTTCGGATTGATTTTTTTGGGATTTTCCCCCATTTTTGGGGATATTTTCCCCATTGAAGAATCTCAATTTTTAGGTTTTTTTCCCCATTTTGGGATATTTTTCTCTCCCTATTTTAGGATTCATTTTTGGGATTTTCCCCCATTTTTGGACAATTTTGGGGATATTTCCCCCAATTTTGGGATATTTTTTCCCCAATTTTGGGATATTTTTCTCTCCCCATTTCAGGATTTATTTTTTGGGATTTTTCCCCATTTTTGGGATTTTTCCCCATTTTGGGACATTTTTTGGGATATTTTTTTCCCATTTTTGGGATATTTTTCTCTCCCCATTTCCGATTGATTTTAGGGATTTTTCCCCCATTTTTGGGATATTTTTCTCTCTCCATTTTAGGATTTTATTTTGGGGATTTTTCCCCATTTTTGGACATTTTTTGGGATATTTTTTCCCCATTTTGGGGATATTTTTCTCTCCCCATTTCCGATTGATTTTTGGGGATATTTCCCCCAATTTTGGGATATTTTGGGGATATTTCCCCATTTTTGGGATATTTTGGGGATTTTCCCCCCATTTTTGGACAATTTTGGGGATTTTCCCCCATTTTTGGGATATTTTGGGGATATTTCCCCCAATTTTGGGATATTTTGGGGATTTTTCCCCATTTTTGGACAATTTTGGGGATATTTTCCCCATTTTTGGGATATTTTGGGGATTTTTCCTCCATTTTTGGGATATTTTGGGGATATTTTCGCCATTTTTGGGATATTTTGGGGATATTTTCCCCATTTTTGGGATATTTTTCTCTCCCCATTTCCGATTGATTTTTGGGGATTTTCCCCCATTTTTGGGATATTTTGGAGATATTTCCCCCAGTTTTGGACAATTTTGAGGATATTTCCCCCATTTTTGGGATATTTTCCCCATTTTTGGGATATTTTCCCCATTTTTGGGATATTTTGGGGATTTTCCCCCATTTTTAGGATATTTTTCCCCATTTTTGGGATATTTTTTCCCCATTTTTGGGATATTTTGGGGATATTTTCCCCATTTTTGGACAATTTTGGGGATATTTTCCCCTTTTTCAGAATCCCAATTTTTAGGGATTTTTCCCCATTTTTGGGATATTTTGGGGATATTTCCCCCATTTTTGGGACATTTTTTCCCCATTTTTGGGATATTTTTCTCTCCCTATTTTAAGATTTGATTTTTGGGGATATTTTCCCAATTTTGGACAATTTTGGGGATATTTCCCCCGATTTTGGGCTATTTTGGGGTCTCTCCCCTCCCTCCCCTCCCCCCTTGCCGCAGTGGGGGGGTGGGGGCGGGGTGGGGGAGGGGCAGCTCCTCCCCAGCCAATCAGCGCTCGCCTTCCCCTCCCCCCCCCCGCGGCCATATCGCGATATCTATCGCGACATCTCCTGCCGGAGCCCCGGTGGGTCTGGGGGAGCCCCGAAATTTGGGGAGGGGGAGGAGCCTTTTGGGGGAAATTTGGGGATTTTTGGGGGGATTTTGGGGATTTTGGGGTCATTTTGGGGGATTTGGGGTCTTTTGGGGATTTTGGGGTCTTTTTGGGGATTTTGGGGGGATTTTGGGGGATTTTGGGATTTTGGGGCCTTTTTTTGGGAATTTGGGGTTATTTTGGGGGATTTTGGGGTCCTTTGGGGGTTATTTTCGGTGGAATTTGGGGATTTTTGAAGTCATTTTTGGGGGGGAATTTGGGGGATTTTAGGGGGTTTTGGGGGGAATTTGGGGGATTTTGAAATTTGGGGTTTTGGGGTCATTTTGGGATGATTTTGGGGCCTTTTGGGGGGGATTTTGGGTTTTTGGGGGGATTTTGGGAGTTTTATAGGGAATTTGGGATTTTGGGGTCATTTTGGGGGAATTTGAGAGTTTTGGGGTCATTTTGGGGGATTTGGGGGATTTTGGAAATTTGGGGTTTGGGGTCTTTTGGGAATTTGGGGTCTTTGAGGGTTTGGGGGCCTTTTTCCGGTGGAATTTGGGGATTTTGAGGTCATTTTGGGGGGATTTGGGGATTTTAGGGTATTTGGGGGATTTTTGGGGTCTCTTTGGGGGCTTTTGGGATTTTGGGGATTTGGGGGATTTTGGGTTTTTGGGGGGATTTTGGAGGATTTGGGGGATTTGGGGTCTTATTTGGGGGCAGTTTGGGGGTTTTGGGGGAATTTGGGGATTTTGGGGTATTTTGGGGGAATTTGGAGGATTTTTGGAATTGGGTTATTTTAGGGGGATTTTGGGGTAAGTTTTGGGGAATTTGGGGTCATTTTGGGGGGATTTGGGGTCGATTTTGGGGGATTTTTGGGCCTTTTTGGGGGGATTTTGGGGAAATTTGGGGGAATTTGGGAGATTTTGGGGTCTTTGGGGGATTTTGGGGCTTTTTTGGGGTTCCCAGAGGATTTGGGGAGGAAATTTTGGGGTTCCCACCTGGCCAGAGGTTGATTTTGGGGTGATTTCCCCTTTTTTGGGGTAATTTTGGGGATAATTTGGGGTTTACAGGGTGATTTTGGGGTGAATTTGGGGGATTTTGGGGGAAAATTGGGGGATTTTGGGGGGAATTTGGGGCTCTCAGGTGATTTTGGGGCATTTTGGGGAGGATTTTGGGGGATTTTGGGGCTTTTTTGGGGTTTCCAGGGTGATTTTAAGATGAAATTTCGGGTTTCCCACCCATCCTGGCCTTAATTTTGGGTTTAATTCCCCTTTTTTAATTGAAATTTCGGCTCGAATTTTGGGATTTTTGGGGAAATTTTGGATTCCCATCCATCCCTGGATCGATTTTGGGGTCGATAATCCAATTTTTGGGGTCGATATCCCAATTTTTGGGGTGATTTTTTGGGGTGGGCGTGGCTTTGACTCTTTTTTTTTTCCTTCCACAGGTATTCCCGGAGCTCATTTTTGGGATTTTTTTGGGGGTTTTTTGGGGTCCCCAGGCTATTTTTGGGGTTTCCCAGGTGGTTTTTTGGGATTTTTTGGGGGTTTTTTTGGATTTTTGGGGTTTTTTGGGGATTTTTGGGGGTTTTTTTGGATTTTTTGGGGTTTTTTTGGGTTTCCCAGCCATGGCTTCCCCTCGGCAGGAGAAGAGAAATTCCATCGTTCCTTGTGTGCTGCTGCTGGAGGTGAGGAGGGGGCCAGAGACCCCCAAAAATAACCCCAAAAATAGCCCAAAAATAGCCCAAAAAATAGCCCAAAAAATGCCCGGAGAGACCCCCAAAAATAGCCCCAAAATAGCCCCAAAAATAGCCCAAAAAATGCTAGGAGAGACCCCAAAAATACCTTGAAAATACCTCCAAAAATATCCCCAAAAATGTCAAAAATATACCCTAAAAATACCTCCAAAATACCCAAAAAATGCCCCCAAAAATGCAAAAAAATTACCCCAAAAATACCCAAAAAAATGCCTCAAAAATATCCCCAAAAAAAGCCAAAAATATACCCCAGAAATACCCAAAAAAATGCCTGGAGAGACACCAAAAATACTCAAAAATATCCCCCAAAAATATCCCAAAAATACCTCAAAAAATGAAAAAAAAACCACCAAAAGTGCCCCAAAAATGCCTGGAGAAACCCCAAAAATACCCAATAAATACCCCCAAAAAAAGCAAAAAGCACCCCAAAAAATACCCCCAAAATGCAAAAAAATACTCCCAAAAATGCAAAAAAATTACCCCGAAGATACTCCCAAAATACCCTAAAAATACCCCAAAAATACACCAAAAATACTCCCCAAAATATCCCAAAAAATACCCAGAGAGACCCCAAAAAATGAAAAAAAAAAAAAACCCAAAACGTAAAATACCAAAAAATACCCCCAAAAATTGCTCGGAGAGACCCCAAAAATGCCCCAAAAATTCCCTTAAAAATACCCAAAAAAATATCCCAAAAAATGCCCCCAAAATACAAAAAAATAGCCCCAAAAATACAAAAAAATAGCCCCAAAAATATCCCAAAGAATACCCAAAAATACCCAGAGAGACCCAAAAAATACCCCAAAAATGCCTCAAAAATACCCCAAAAATGAAAAGAAAATACCCCAAAAATGCCCAGAAAATATCCCAAAAACTGCCTGGAGAGACACCAAAAATACTCAAAAATATCCCCCAAAAATACCAAAATAGTACCTCAAAAAATGAAAAAACCCACCCAAAAATGCCCAAAAAATACCCCCAAATACCCGAAAACATACCTCCAAAATGCCAAAAAAATACCCCAAAGATAACCTAAAAATATCCCCCAAATACCCCCCAAAATATCCCAAAAAAATACCCCAAAAATGCCTCAAAAATACCCCCAAAATGCCAAAAAATACCCCCAAAAATGCCCGGAGAGAACCCAGAGGCATTTGCTCTCAATTTATGTTATTTTTTTTTCAATTTTGGGGTCCCAGGTGGGTATTTTGGGGTCACTGACCCTGTTTTTGGGGTTTCCCAGCTGGATTTGGGGTGAATTTAGGATGAATTTAGTGATTTTCTCTGAATTTTATGGGGATTTTTTCTGAATTTAATAGGATTTTTTTCTGAATTTTGGGATTTTCTCCAAATTTATGATATTTTCTCTGAATTTTTGGGGTCCCAGGTGGGAATTTTGGGGAGCACAGCCGCCCTGGCTTACCAGCTGGATTTGGGGTGAATTTGGGGTGAATTCAGCGATTTTCTCTGCGGTTTTAGTGGATTTTCTCCGAATTTTATGGGGATTTTCTCCGAATTTACTAGGATTTTTTCTGAATTTCGGGGTTTTCTCTCAATTTATGATATTTTCTCCAAATTTTCAGGGTCCCAGGTGGGGATTTTGGGATTCACTGACCCTGTTTTTGGGATTTCCCAGCTGAATTTGGGGCAAATTTAGGATGAATTTAGTGATTTTCTCTGAATTTTATGGGGATTTTTCCTGAATTTCGGGATTTTCTCCAAATTTATGATTTTTTCTCCAAATTTTGGGGGTCCCAGATGGGAATTTTGGCATTCACTGACCCTGTTTTTGGGGTTTCCCAGCTGGATTTGGGGCAAATTTAGGTTGAATTTAGTGATTTTCTGTGAATTTCGGGTGAATTTTCCCCGAATTTTATGGGGATTTTTTCTGAATTTCGGGATTTTCTCCAAATTTATGATATTTTTCTTTAACTTTTGGGGTCCCAGGTGCGTATTTTGGGATTCACTGACCCTGTTTTTGGGGTTTCCCAGCTGGATTTGGGGCAAATTTAGGATGAATTTAGTGATTTTCTCTGAATTTTATGGGGATTTTTCCTGAATTTTGGGATTTTCTCCAAATTTATGATATTTTTCTTTAACTTTCGGGGTCCCAGGTGGGGATTTTGGGGTCACTGACCCTGTTTTTGGGGTTTCCCAGCTGAATTTGGAGTGAATTTAGTGATTTTCTGTGAATTTTATGGGGATTTTTTCTGAATTTAATAGGATTTTTTTCTGAATTTCGGCATTTTCTCTCAATTTATGATATTTTTTTCAATTTTCGGGGTCCCAGGTGGGGATTTTGGGGAGCACAGCCGCCCTGGCTTACCAGCTGGATTTGGGGCGAATTTGGTGTGAATTTAGTGATTTTCTGTGACTTTTGGGTGAATTTTCTCCGAATTTTATGGGGATTTTCTCCGAATTTTGGG